>NW_003314566.1:0-12104 GCF_000143415.4 Selaginella moellendorffii | reverse complement strand
TGAGAACTAAGGGACACCAGCTGTATGCTAAAGAGAGCAAATGTGACTTTGCTCAGCAAAAGGTAAAGTTTCTTGGGCATGTGGTGGGCAAGGACGGGCTCAAGGTGGACCCTAAGAAGGTCCAAGCGATCTAGGATTGGGAGTGACCATCGAATGTACACGAGTTAAGGGCATTCCTGGGGCTATGCAACTACTATCGAAAGTTTATCAAACACTATTCGAACGGACCAAATGGGAAAAGGGAAGATGGTATGGACAGCAGAATGCGAGGCAACATTCGTCCACCTCAAGGGGAAGTTGAGGAAGGCTCCCGTGTTGGCATTACCAAACTTTGGTAAAGACTTTGAGGTAGAAACGGATGCTTCAGACTTTGCGTTGGGCGCAATTTTGAAGCAAGACAACCATCCAGTAGTGTTCTTCTCAAAGAAGTTGGACAAGGCTCAACGGAAGTGACCTACCCATGAGAAGGAATTGTTTGCGGTGGTCAAGGCGCTCAAGGAATGGCGACACTACCTTGGGAGACACTTCAAGGTTTACACGGACAATGTGGCAACGAAACACTTCTTGTCACAGCCCGACCTGAGGGGAAAACAAGGTCGGTGGGCCAATGCTTTGGCCGAGTTTGATTGCGAGATTTTGTACAAGCCTGGGAAGAGCAACATCGTGGCAGATGCGCTAAGTCGAAAAGCAAGCTTGAAATTGGCGATATCTAGCGCGACAGCAACCTTTTGGGATGATGTGCGGACCGCATACGAGAACGATGGTCTAGCACAAGAAGTGTTGCTGAGGAATCTAGAGGCACGGGAAGCTCACCAGAAAGGTGAGTTGCCATCAGAAGAGAAAACGGGCTATGCAAAACGCAACGGACTCATATATTACAAGCAAACAAGGGTGTATGTTCCAGAAGGGGAACTAAGGAAGGTAGCCTTAGAAGAGTGTTATGACAGACCTCTTGCGGGACACGGCAGAGTGCCCAAGACAATGGGCTTACTCAAGAGGAAGTACCACTGACCAGATATGGCTAAGGATGTCCAAGACTATGTAAAGACATGTCCAACATGTCAGTAAGTCAAAGCCGTGACTAAGGCTAGTGGGGGCTTGTTACAAAGCACCCCAATTCTAGATCGTCCGTGGAAATGTCTTACGATGGACTTCATCACGGGACTTCCCCCAAGCAAGGGGTTCGATGCGATATTCGTGGTGGTGGATCGATTTTCGAAGATGGCACATTTCATACCCATCACAACGGAAGTGGATGCGGAAGGTGTGGCGAAGCTATTTTTCGAACAAGTGGTTCGAGTGCGGGGAAGGCCGGAAGAGATTATCTCAGATCGAGATAAGATCTTCACTAGTAGGTTCTGGAGGACACTCCTAAAACAGTATCGCACCAAGTTGAAATTCAGCACAGCCTATCACCCACAGACAGGTAATGGGTATTAAGTCAAGATTGATGGCACTAACACTTCTTGACAGATGGACAAACGGAAAGGGTGAATAGGCAGCTGGAGGATTATTTGCGATGCTATGTCTCCGGAGACCAGACCGATTGGGTAAGTCATTTGGGCCTTGCGGAAATGTGTTATAACAACTCACCACATTCGAGCATCGGGGTGAGTCCATGGGAAGTCATCAATGGGCGAGCTATTGAAGATCTTGTGGAACTCGGCGTGGCCAAGTATCATGGAGAGTTACCCGCAGTGGAGGCATTCACGGCGGAAAGACTCAACATTTGGAATCTAGTGAGGGATTCCTTGGAACGAGCTCAACAAAGGCAAACTAAGTACGCAAATCAGAAGTGCCAGGATGTAGAGTTCCAAGCTGGGGAGAAGGTGTGGCTGAACACCAAGAACCTCAGGCTACCAAGTGGGATCAGCTAGAAGTTGACCCAAAGGTAAAAATGCATGTATTCCTATAAATGAATTGATCTTGAGTTCCTTAAGCAGATTCGCGGGGCCTTACGAGATTGAGGCTCGAATCAGTAAAGTGGCTTACCATCTCCGACTTCCTCGAGAGATGGGGAAGATGCATCCCGTGTTCCATGTGAACTTACTCAAGCCGTATTTTGAGGATCCGCTTTGCAAGGACCAAGTGAGACCTTTACATGAGGTTATCCAAGGGGTAGAGGAATACGAAGTCGAGGCCATTCTCAATGTGCGCAAGAGCAAGCGACAAGGATGCGAGGTGAGAGAGTTTCATGTGAAGTGGAAAGGATTTCCACACTACGAAGTAACATGGGAATCGGAGGAGAACCTAGCGAATGCGCGAGATCTAGTAGAGGAATTTCTGCAAGGTAGAACTCTATGTACTTATGCAAAATTCAATTAAAAGTATCAATTTGAGAAGTTGAGCAATGGCATATGTTGGGACCCGAAGGCGCGCCGAAGGTAAGCTAATTAGCATGGGTTAGCTAGGTCGACCAGGCGTAGGGAACTACGCCCGACTCCCTGCAGGGATGTCGAATCCGTAGACATATTCTACAGAGGTTGGGTTCGAGTCCCAACCCCCTAATAAAGCAAGGCTGGGTTCAAGTTCCGACCCTATACTAGGGCGTGGTGAGGTGAAGAGTATAGGGACACCTATATTCTGTTGTCATGGGCTTTTGGCCGGGGAGGCTAACTCAGGCACACCGCTAAGTGGGGGGATGCCCCCGGAGACATGGTTAACAAGTCGTAGGATAAAAAATAAAAATAAAAATAAACATTCGATGTGGGCATCGAACTTCTTCTATGGGTGGTGGAGTTGTAAGGAACCAACTCGCCGAGGTGTCGTAGGCTAAAGGATCCCCGAAAGCATGACCAAAATGATAAAGAGTTCATCAGATAAGACTGAGTCTAAGATCGAGTCCAAAACCGACTCTAAGACCGAGTTTGAGATAAAGTCTGGAATCGAGTCCGAGGCCGACTCAGAGACCGAGTTCAAGAACGAGTTCGAAACCGAGTTCGAGACCGAGTTTGAGACGGAGTCTGAGATCCGAAATCGGGTCCGAGACCAAGTCCGAGGTCGGTTTCAAGATCGAGTCCGGGATCGAGTCTGAGACCGAATCCGAAGTCGGATCCGAGATCGGGTCCGAGATCGAGCCAAAGACTAAGTCCAAATACTAATACGGGTCAAGGGGTGAAAGCCCAAAGCGTGCGTCTCCCAGGGGGGGGGGGGGGGGGGGGCTGCAGGGGGTTCCAAAAGTATAATAGGGAGGAACCAATTTTGAAGGAACTCTCAAGTGGGGCTTCCAAACTGACTTGAGGTTGGGACTGGGACTGAGGGGCCTTGGGTGGGAGTGATCATGGACTTGGTTGGTGCCAAAGGGGCCATCCAAGGAAGTGCTCAAGAGTAGCTCCCACTCCCGAAAGGGAAACCGATTGCAGTGCTCCCGACTCATGTGGAGTGGTGCCCCATTTGAGTACCATGCGGCTCATTGGTCCTCGCCCTTCTGTAAGCTCCTGAATTTGGACTTCCCGGGAGGTCACCCAGCCCAGTACTATTCAAACCCAAAGACGCTTAACCCCAAGTATCCCAAGACCCTTAACCAATTGGAAAAGGGGGTGCACTCTTGTTCATAGGCTCTTTCCCTCTATATTTGAACCCTTAGGGATCGTCTCTCAAATCGTTCCCTTTGGTTGCTTACAATCCACCATGCTTCCCTGCAAGTTCACGCCCTCGTGAATGGAAGCTGAGAGCCGCAGCTCTCCTGAGAGCCCCGCTCTCTTGACACCCTACCCCTCGGGTCGAGCCCAGCGGGAGCAAATTGGACTAGCCAGATGTCAATCAACATGTGGTGTGATTCCCCTAGCCAACCAATAGAGTCGAACCCAAGACCCCTCTGATACCAAATGTAAGCTCCTGAATTTGGACTTCCCGGGAGGTCACCCAGCCCAATACTATTCAAACCCAAAGACGCTTAACCCCAAGTATCCCAAGACCCTTAACTAATTGGAAAAGGGGGTGCACTCTTGTTCATGGGCCCTTTCCCTCTATATTTGAACCCCTATGGATTGTCTCTCGAATCGTTCCCTTTGGTTGTTTAGACCTTTCTAGGGGCTTGGACCTTCCCTTCAGGATGGAAGTGGGGGGGTAGAGGTACCCATACCGGGCCGTTAGGCCACGGTGTTTCGCTCCGGCGTACCAAAGCAAGTGTTGCACCCAAGACTTGGGATTTAGAGGGTCCCATGATCAAGTCTTGTGGTACCAAGGGATGTTAGGAACCTGGAAGCTTGGTGTGCTTGGCTACTTGTGCTTGCGGGGAATGTAACCGAACCTTAAGTCCAGTCTAACCCGGGGAGGGGGATTGGGAGAGATTGGGAATCCGTGGATGGATGGCTAACAGTCCGTTGCTCGTGCAGTGAGTAGCTGAAACCAAGTAGGACCAAATAGGAGCTGGTACCATAGGCGGGAACCTTGGCGAGGGAACTTAGCAAAAGCCAAGGCAGTGTTGGACGGATAGACAAGGTAAGCTGGCAAATTGGAAAGGAAAAATTTGTGGCTTACAGTCACGTGTCCAAGAACAGTGGAGCAAAACTCGAGTTTCAGAGCCTTGGGCCACTGAATGAAGAAATAAAGCTAAACTCCCAAGCATGGAGCCAAAGAGCAACGGCATTGGAGCACATAATAACTTCTAAGTATACAGCCTAAGGAGTGAAGGGACAAAAGTACATACCGACTTGGAATAGTCCAAGAGCATCTAGCATTCCAATGCTAGGATCAACATGCAAAACAGAGTTAAACAGAGTTTAGCATTATTTTAGCATATTGGTGGCCTAATGTGAGGATATGGGTACTCCACTACTAGCAAGTATGGTGTGGAACTTAGACTTAAACCCAAGCCAAATATAAAATAAAGACAGGCACGCAAGCAAGAGCTAGATTATATTACAAGTTGGTCAGCCATACCCGACCTACCCACTATCTCTATTATACATTTGAAACCCCTATAGCCCCCTGCCTTGAGGAACATATGCTTTGGCTTTTCACTCTTAATCACTCTGGAGTTAGTCTCTGGAACAAGCTTGAAACTTACTAAATATGGAATGATGTTAGATTGTGAATTTGGATACGAGATTAACACCACATTTTGTAGATATGCCAAATTAACAAATCTAGACACTTTCCATAAATAGTAATTAGGACAAAATGGGACTAACACAAAGTGCATGATAGCAAAGGTGTTTGGTAGACACGATAAATTATCATTTGGCAAATATTGAGGAAGCAAGCTCAATATTGTAGGGGTCCTAACATTAACAAATGCAAGTTAACATATGAGTTTCTCTTACCGGACTGAGTATGCTTAGCAAGAAACACATAGGAGTTCCTACCTTATGTTTATCCAGCATAAGTATATATATGATGACCAATTTCTCAACTAGCTTGGGTGGAAACTAAAAAAGGATCTAGCAATACCAACCTCTTACTATCATGGTAGTAAGGATTTAATACTTGTAGTCACATTCGCAACAATCATGGATGGGCACTTTAAAGTACAATACGGCAATTTGTGTGTTTTACAACTCAAAAAGCCAAGCTTCAAACATACAACTATCCAAGTATATTAGGAAGCTCAAGGGATATGTAGGTGCATATAGTTTTCACCCTTTATCCTTTGGTGTTTTACCACTTTATCCCTTGGACACATGGGCCAAAGCTAATGGAGCAAAAATTTGTCTTACTGAATAAAGGGATGAAATCAAACTCCTAGCTAAGGAATTAAAGCACATAATGACTCCCAAACATACAACCCAAAAAGCAGAGGAGCAAGAGTATGGAGCAACATTAAATTAGTGCTAAAGCATCCATCATCCCAACACTAGAACCAACTCTCAAAATGGAGCCAAATGCTATTTCAACATTCTGATGGAGTCAACCTCTACATCCCATGCCACCATGCAAACTACATTGCTTCCATCTCCAACAAGCTCAATCTCTTGAGAAGGGAGCAGTTGGAGCGACAATACCCCCACCAAACCAGCATCCTTTCTGCCTTATTCCTTCACCAAAGTCCAACAAACTTCCCATCGGGTGGCCCCATATGTGGAGGAGCAACGTAAACCACACCCAGCTAGCCAAAGTGAAAGGTGGCCAGAACTGGGTCCACATTAAAGGCTCCATGTGGTTTCCGGGAGGAGGGACACATTTCAAGCATGGAGCTCCTGAGTACATCCAGAGGTAACACTTTTCTTCTCTCTTTTGATCCATTGATCCATCAACTTCGTGTAGACAGGCTAGGAAACATGACCACGGATTGGAAGGGAGATTTACAGACTGCTGGAGTGGCTCGAGGTTTGGACATTGGCTGAAGAGTTGCAAGCTTTGCAGCTTATCTCTTCAACCTCGACATCCAGACCATGTCGTTCGTGCCGCTTGACTCGCACGAGAATCAGATCCAGTTCGCTCTGGAACGAGGAGTACCGGCTCTTGTTGCAGCGCTTGGAACCAAGTGCTTGCCGTATCCTTCCAGATCCTTCGATGCTGTTCACTGTTCCCGCTGTCACGTCGATTGGCACGAAGATGGTAAGCATTAGTTGGAATCTCGCACATGATATAAAAATTTCCTTTCTCGTGAATCTGCAGGGGGTATTTTGCTCAGGGAAATGGACTGGATTTTAAGACCTCATCTATTCTGCACCTCCAGCTTATCGCAAAGACAAGGATTTCCCTGAAGTTTGGAACATCCTGACCAACATTACAGAATCTCTTTGCTGGAAGGTGATCGCACGGCACATCCAGACTGCGGTTTGGAGAAAGACCGCCAGGTCCTGTCAGCTCGCCAAGTCCAAGCTGTGCACTAACCAAAGCAAGGAGTTTCTAGACAACTCGTGGAACAAGCCATTGGACGACTGCATTGCCTTGTCTGAGGACAATGATTGCCAATTTCGTCGATGTTCCTTCATGGCTGGAGCGGCTTACAACTTACTCAAACCAGCTCGGTAACTTTGCTATGTACTCTAGTATGTGGTAACGGGATTTCTTTTGCACAGGTATCAGCTCATCTTCTTTCAAAGAAGACACATCTCTCTGGGAAGGCAAAGTTGGAGACTATTGGAAGCTGCTTAATGTATCCGAAAATTCCATTCGGAACGTTATGGATATGAATGCTGGCTACGGAGGCTTTGCTGCTGCCTTGTTACTACAGAACAAGCCCGTGTGGATCATGAACGTGGTTCCAACTGAATCTAGCAACACTCTTAACGTCGTGTATGGTCGAGGCCTCGTAGGCAACTTGCATACCTGGTACATAGGCTTGCTCATATTCACTTGGCTTTCTTCTCATTTTTTGCATCCACAGGTGCGAAAGCATTTCGAGCTACCTGAGGAGCTACGACTTGTTGCACGCATATCGCATGACGTCCCTCTATCCAGGGAGAAAAGGGTGCCAGATCGAAGATATAATGCTGGAAATGGATCGGCTGCTGAGACCAAATGTAAATTTTCTCATTTGACTTCTGAGAGTTGATTCTAGCTACTATGACACAGGCTCTTGCAATCTTTCAAGATTCCTCACGTGCGGTGTAGTGCGTTGGCCTGAGTCCATCGCATTCTTGAAAAAGATGAGCAGCTTCTTATATGCTCTAAGAAGTTCTGGATCGTCGATGTGTAAGGTAGAGTATGGCGATGATTAGTCTTCGAAGTTTTCCAGAGAAAGCACTGTGGCGACAGTATCAACAGGGTTGTCAGTATTCTCAGGCAGACACAACGATTTCGTTTAGGAGCTATTGTAGTCCAGCAAAGGTCCTAAGCGAGAGGCATGGCTTTCATATCTTGGTTAGTTTGTGCCAACATGAATCTCCAGGTGTGGTCATAGCTCCTACACCGATCAAAGCCAGTTTGCGTGAGATAAAAGTTCGTTTTCGTTATTTCTTTTTACTCTGCTTTGTGCTACTTATGGTCCACGCGAAGATCATGTCAAGAGCCTATAGATATAGTTCAGTCTTCTTAAGACTATACTTCCAAGACTCAAGTCAAACTCTACATTCCACTGCCATCTTTTATATCTTCCATGAGAGGTATCCACTCCAAGATGCAAAGGTATCATAATTTTCAAAGCCCAGCTTTGCTTATCTTGTGTTCTTAGTGTGAGAAGATTTGAGAGTACCCTTTGACCACCACTCTGCGTTCTTTCCATATTAATATAGTCTCCCTAAACCTAATGCTTGCAATGAGATTACCAACATTTCGAGGCTGACAAACCTGAATTTTACAGCTTTCTTCACTACCTTCAAGGAACCCCATGGAAATATCATATGTTATTCAGAGTTTATGGGCTTTGAAACCCAGCACTTTATCCCAGTGGTCAACTGTCATGAATTCCATAGTTCACCTGCAAAAGAAGGTACCATTCAAGAATATTATGTACTTACTAATGCAAGTAATAAGTTGTGGCTGTAAATGACACTTGTGCATGTTCTTCCACATGACTGCAAGCCCGTGATAAATTCCAAACACCTATATATGTGAGTCCACCTGAACAAAGAAAAACTAAGCAAGTACTTCAGAGCTCCAAAAGTATTACTTCATCTGTGATCTTATGGGGAAGCTTCCATTGCATGGATAACCACAGTTATCTAGCCTTCATACTCGCTCTATTCATGCCTAAAGCATCCAAGTTGCAAAAAAGTCTGTGCTTTTTGGCTCCATAGTGACAGTCTCCCAGGTCTGACAATAAGAAAGTATAGAGAACTTAGCCCCAGATCAAAGAGCACAGGGAACAGAGAATAGAACTATTATCTCCCATGTCCAAAGTTCCATTGGAGGCGAGCTCAAAGATCTCAATTGACCATTGCCTGAGCAAAAGAACACTCAGCCACCAGGGGAAAATGAGCCAAGAGGCCATACATCATCAAACAAAGAAAAAAAAACCTAGCTTTTGTTCTTGAAAACATAGTCCTTACTTCCAAGTTAAAATTTTGCAGCTTGCAGCTAACAGAAACTAAAAAACTTTCTCAGATGCTTGAAAATTAAAATGGAACCTTGATAGGATGCTGTCTTGTTTGTCTTTGCCAAAGGATAACTGTTCTGATGCAACTTTGCCAGCATTCTCATGGGTTTTCTGGACATTTGACCTAGAAAATCCATCTTTGAAGTAGGCACACAAAAACCCACAGTCAAGTTGGAAAGTATCAAAGCCACCTTACCAAGACAGAAAATGTGGTGGCAGCCAACACAATTCCCAACATGTTTTGCAAGAATTAATGTAGATTCTTTAGCATGGCTGTAGAATAAAACTTCTGCGAGACCAGAAGTGTGTAAATAATAATCACCAAGAGAATTTATAAACTAGAGTATTAACTGTTTAGGAAAAGACAAGATTATTCTAGATGAATATTATGGGATATTCTACTATTTAATATCTAAGTATATTCTAGGTATTGCTTATGCAAACCAAAAATAAGGTAAATGCAATCTAGCATATGAGTAGATATACTCTCTTTTTTATGTTGCCCTTCATACCTAACCACTTAGGACAACTCAGCATCTGAGCACTATGCCATAGTAGACAGCGACAAGCCAGATTCATCTTAGGGTTTAGCTGCTCGCATTGCCACTTGCTCACTTCAGCACAAAACAATGCCATCCATGGCAGTGCCAACAGTGGGCGGTGGGACTTGGAGCAAATGGAGCAGGGGCAGCAGTCCTTATGGCTGGGCAGCATTGACATGCAGCTGCAGCAGTATTAAAAGATCAGCAGCAGCAGCAGTGGTGGTGGCAGAAGACCATAGCAGCAGACAACATCAACAACAGTAAAAGTACATCTAGGATTAGTTTAGGTTCCTCGGGAAGAGAAGAGAGCACTTACCACTTGGGACAATGAGTCTAGTGATGATAGTGAAGCAAGTGGAGATAGCAAAGATGTTCCTTTCTTTGCCATGAAAAATGGATTGACAATGGAAGAAGTTACTTTGGTTCGTGTGACAATCTGTACTTTGTGACCAGAGCATCAAAACTTCACAATATTTTGAGGGGGGTTGGTTGGCATGGGGTATTTTTTATGAAGCAACCACTAGACATAACAGCAAAGTTGTGGGAGCTAATTGCCTTTGGAATATGTAGGAAGCAACTAGGGAATGATGGATGCATATGGCATTTTGAGGTGGGTTGGGATAAAGGTTTGGGATCATAATGTTTGTTTAGCATTGCAAATCATTGATCTAGTGTGGCATGCCCAGTGGTTTTAACAAGTTATTGATTATAATATACCATCATCCCATTACATTGTGGTTGTAGAGCTTTGTATGAACATATGAGGTGATACAGTCTATGACATTTACATTGGATTGTAAAGCAATTTAGTCAGCCTAGACTTATGCATAAAGATTTTGGACCGATTTTAATCTCATTGAAAAAGATATGAATGAGACTTTAAGTGTGGATGAGCATTCTTTCATACAAGGGCCCTTTAAAAGAAACACTAGAAGATAAAATCCATAAAACACATTAAAATGAGTTTATAAAAATTCAACATAAAAAACCAATTTACTATATAAAACCACATGTTTTCAATATAATATTTTAGGTTTTATAACTTCAAACAAACCATTCTAGCATTCTTACTAGCAATAAATTTTCTTTTTTTTCATTCTTAACATAAATTTCCACCATCCTAAATAAAAAATTTTCCATTAATTGTTTTTTCATTTCCAAGTTAGTTGGCCTAGACTCCTTTGGCAGTGAATAAGTAGTAGTCAATTTTGATTTTTATCAAGAGGGCCATCTCCTTTGAAAGTTGAAAGTTCAAACTTTCTAAAAATGCTTGAATTTAAAGGCATTCCCTAAGTTGGGAGAATTGTTGATTTATGACATTCAATTATAAGTTGGGGCTTAAAATGTTTATGCCTTGATTTTTAGTAATGAATAAAATTATAAAATCTGAAACTTGAATGCAGTCACTTTGTTACAGAATTGCACATACAAACCATCAAACAATTTTAATTCAATAAATATATTATAGAAAATTTTTAAAATTCTATAAGGATATTCTATATGCTGCTTCATATTGCACAAGAACTTTTTCTAGTGCAAATGACACAATTAAAACAAAACTTTATAACAGTTGTTGAGTTAATTATTTTAAAAAACATAATATTTGATTTTATGATTCTCAAATCCTACAATGTAAATTGCACTATAACTTCATCAAATAAGTGCTCAATGTACTTTTTATACCATTTGCTTCACTTTCTTTAGATGTTATTAAAGACTAATGAGTTTGTCTATGATATTTTGCTTAACAATATAGTAGAAATGGTCATTCAATATTTAACTATATATACATTTAATGAGCTGGGTTTATAGTTAGATGTGTGCTAAAATTTTGTTATACCTTTTTGCTTAGTTTTGTATGACACTTGAGTGATGCTTGACTAGGAGTATCATGATTAGTGGCACTAATAGACAATTACCTTTTATAAGAGAGAGACTTTTCAAGAGTCACTCTTTGTACTATTAATTTAGAAGTGAGTAAAAACTAGTTTTTACCTACAAAATTCTTCAAAATTACAAAATTCTTCCACTCTACATATATTCATTGCATCTCTATCATATGTGTTGAGCTCTAAAACCTTCCTAAGCTCAAACTTAAACAAATCTTCACTATTATAACCTTGACTTACAATGTTCTCAAAAAAACTTACTGGAATGCCAATGGCATACAGCCCATAGATATAATCACTTAACTTTAACCTATATAGCTCCTTAAATCAAGCATGACTTCAAGCCATTCTTCTTAATAAAATAGTAGAATAAACAATAAAAGTAAAATGAAGAAGTATTTTTTACCTGTTCTTATTAGCTGATCACTTTGTACCTCATGCATAAATTGCTTAGTGTCTAGATCACTTCATCTAATTTACATTATGGGGAAAACATGGTTGAATTAAAAACCCAATAAACCCTGCATGAAGTTTGTATATTAAAAGTAACAAAAAAAGAAAAAAAACACATAATGTTTAGTATTTACTTTGAAACTTTTTGCCTTAATATTAATTTGATCTTTTTAACAAAAAATCTTTCATAATCATTCAAAAGTGGTTGAACTTCCCTAATTTCATCCATTTCTATGCTTGATTTGTTAAATATTTTTAGCTCACTAGGTGGTTGTGCATGAAATTCTCAAATAC
>NW_003314565.1:0-12173 GCF_000143415.4 Selaginella moellendorffii | reverse complement strand
ACTTCATATAGGTTCACCTCAACACAAATTCTCATGACCCATAGTATGCTTAAGCCTTGAATATCTTTTACCCATACCTCCGACATCAAAGTCCGACATTCGCAAAAATGCAAAGTGATCATCCAAGGCTTGATCACGGAGACCATATCTTCGGATATTCACATTGCACTAACACTCTTCTTCAACCACCTTCAAGATCCAATGTAAAGCCAAAACACTAACAAGAAAAATGACATGGAAAATCAAGCTTAAAGGAAAATTCCTCATCACTTGAACAACAATGTCACTTTCATTAACACAAGTGCTAGCAATGTCAATGCCTCAACCTCACACCTTCTTTATCCAATAATCTACTCCAAGTATTAACAAATAAACCAACAAGCTATAGCAAATGAATGTTATAACCCTTTCCAACACGTTATAGGCAAACCCTCAAAGAAACAAGGAACCAACTTAAGCTTAGCATAATGGACCACCATCGAGAATTCAGTCAAAGCTACTTCAATATTACTACATGTAAGTAGACTAGCATCACCATCAACCACTTTGGGGTTGATCATTATTTAACCAAGCAACTTTCTTAAACACATTGCTCATTATCACATGGATATGATATAGAAATCACAATGACTTGATCATCAATTGAGCAACACCACGAGCAATGCCAATGTCATTACTTCAAAAGTTTATGTGAGTATCAAGTGCCAACTCAATTCGACAAAATGCAACATAAATGCCACACTCCACCGATATAGACTTACAACACCCAATATCACTATTGTTCACAACATGGACAAGCTTATGCCACTCTCTATCCAACCAAACTCAAAACTAATCTAACACCAAGTTACTTAAGGAGCAATAACAAGGTTCCCCAGAAAAGAATTGAGCATTGAAACCTAAATCTTCCAATAGCAAGCCTAGACAAAATTATATAGTGCTTCACCACTATCCATCCCATAACTCACCATTTGCAAGACCATCATCTCCAAGATGTGTCAAGGTAGAGAATCTTGATTGCATAATATGAACACGAGCAATGAGTCAACACCTCGTTGCAAATCATCTCTCAAAGAAGAGAAAATGATTTACGTATTTGATCCTTCGTCCCCGATGACTCTCTTTTCGGTCTCATCTTTGACTAAACCTCAAGCTTGCGTTCGCACTGCCTTCAGTTTGATCTAAGAAAAGTTTATGAGAGAGCACGGCATCAATTACTTGAATCAATAGACTAATCCCTACAGTCTTGATTGACCCACTTGTAATCATGCTAATCATGCCTAGGAAGGATCCACTAGTGCCATGCTAAACAGCTATGGACCAGCCTATTTCCACTCATAGCAAACCCAGGGAAAGTTTACTTTCACCCATGGTACCTGGAACAACTCATGGAACCACCGATAGACTAACATTAATCCTGCCAACTCGAAGCGAAACCTTGAGTTGCTAATGTGCCTCACTCACGAGCCCAAGCGAAAACTCGTACAAACGGAACAACTCAATCCATCTTATGAGCCCAAGAGTAAGCTCACATTATTACTATACAACAAGGTAACCAAACCCATACCCAAGAAACAATTGCGTAGTCCTTGTACTCAAACGTGTACCCACTCCGATCATTGTTTTCATTTCTACGTATGCAACAAGACTAGTTGCCCAATCTCATTGTATAGTACTTGCTGAGACTCATTCTTTGATGCCAAATGTAGCACACGTGGTTTTGACCCTTTATCCTATGGTGATTTACCATAGGATAACACCACGAAGCGGAACCTAAACCCTCTTTGTGCCACGTGACAAATGCCACGTGTCACATGCCATGTGTCCATAGGAACCCGAGGTTCAGGGCCTTGGGCCACTGAATGAAAGAACAGTGCCAAACTCCCAAGCATGGAGCCAAGGAGTGATGGAACTGAACCACGGAGCAACTCCCGAGCATAAAGCCCAAGGAGCGAAGGGATAGGAGCCCGGAGCGACTTGGAACAGTCCTAGAGTAGCCAGCATCCCAATGCCAGGACCAGCACGCAAAACGGAGCCAAACGGAGCCAAACGGAGTTTGGCACTATTTCGGCATACCAGTGGCCTAATGCGAGGATATGGGTACTCCACCAACTAGCATGGAATGGAACTTGGGGTTAGACCCAAGTCCGACGCAGAACAAGGAAAGGCACGCAAGCGGGAGCTAGACTATGCCTCAGGTTGGTCGGCCATGCCCGACCTACCCACTATCTCTACTATACATTTAGAACCCCCCACAGCCCCCCCACCTCCCTTGAGGAACACACGCTTTGGGCTTTCACCCCAAGCCTCCCTTAGTACCAGGAGTTAGTCTCTGGGATAAGCTCGAAACTTACTAAATATGGAATGTCCTTAGATTGCGAATTTGGACACGGGATGAACACCATTGTGTTCAAGCTGATCTCTACATTCCGTAGATATGCCAAATGAGCTAATCTAGACACTTTCCATAAATAGCATTTGGGACCGAAATGAGACTAACACAAAAGGCATGATAGCGAGGGTGTTTGGCAGACATGGTAAGCTATCATCCAGCGATATTGAGGGACCAATCTCAATACGCGAGGGTTTTTGTCAAACCAATGCAAGACAAAGCAAAAGAGAACTAAAAAGCCAGGCCAAGTATGCTTGGCTGAATAGACACTTAGGAATTCTGTCTTTATGCTCATCCGGCCAAGTACAGATGCAAAGTCCAGTTTACTAACACTTGAACAAAAGGGGCTGATAAAGGGTCTAGCAATACCGACCTCCCGCCATCGTGGCAGTAAGGTAAGAGTGTCCGTAAGGACTAGTCAACAGGTAACTTTCGATACCCGAAGTCACATTCGCGACATCAAGCAAAGTGAAAATTAATTCTGAGATGTTTCAAATGAATATATTTTTGTAGAACAAATGTTTCAGCCTGTATCTCTATTCTAAAAAAATGTGTGCTGTCTAAATAGATAACTAGATAGTAAAAAAAAATCACGATTTTGACTTGGGGATTACCACATTTCATGTGAAAGAGTCGGCATGAAATACCAGCTCATGATTTCCTCATACATAGCTATATGCTTAGATGTTATTCTAGAGCATATTCTCTCTTTTGCTACATAAACACTCGGGAAACAAACTGAAAGAGCAAGCCCACCAAATTTCTCCTCACCATCCCTTGTTCCTACGAGAGCTCCTCTGCTGGACCATGGCCCTTTGCTCACAAACAAACAAGCGTCCAGCCACTCTTGGTCGGCTTTGCAAAACCAAAATGTAAGTTCTACAAGAAACCTGTTTGTGACCAGCTGGCTAGCTATGGTACAACAATCTGTGCAAAGTGAAGGTAAGAACAAGCAAAAGTTTGTTCTTAGTACCAGGCTTCGGCCCTCTTGCTTTGCTTGGCTATTTTGTTGAGCAGCCTCACAGACCGGATCTTCTTTGGTTCGGGGAGTATCATCACCTGTTGCTGCTGCTGCTGCTGCTGCTGCTGCTAATGGTGATTGTGAATGGTGGTGATAGTGATTTTGATCCAGCTCCTCTTCCTCTGGTTTTTACAAGCTTTTGCAAGTAACCAAGTTCAAAAATTCAGAACCTGAGCAGTTGCCAAAACACCTTTGTCAGTAATTTGCATCGGCTACAAAACCATGGTAACTAGATAGAGAGAAAGAAACATTCTTCCAAACGAGCTTCAGATGTACGTTATTTTCAAAGCCACAACCGTTGCTTCAAAGTTCTTGCAAGAGAGAATTGTGGAGAATACATGACCTTGTTGAGTTAAATATTCTCCACTTCCTGTTGTTTTTTGCATCTTGCCAAAGATTCAAACAAGATACCAGAAGTGGGCATATGCAGAAACCATCGCATTCCACAAGCTTGATTCTGGCGCTCCAAAAATTTGATTTTGAGGTTTTAGGGTTCTTAACATTTTATCATGAAGTGAGCATAGGTTGTGCGCGGGATGCTGAGGCACATAGGTCAGGAATATGCAGTGGATTTCACATTTGGGGAGAGTATGGTCCATGATCCGGTCATAGAGAGGGATTATTTCTTGCTGATCATGAGTCCTAAGGATTTGGTGATGGATGGGAGATTTTACCCTGCAGATGAAGAGGACGTGTGTTGCACTGCAGTAATACTTGATAATGCTCAGGATGCTGAGAGGAACCAGTATATGCTTTCCAATGTGCAGAAGGTAATGTCATTGATCTGTTCTTTTACACCAAGAGCACACTTGAACTTATTCTTCTTGTTCTAGGTCTTGAAGGATGGTGAGGTGCTTGACTCTACAGGTTGGGAGGTTAAACCAGATTGGCATAAAGCCTGGAAGGAAACAATACAGCACCCCCCTTTATTTAGGGTAGGCCCGATTTGCTTATTTGGATTTGCATGCCACCTCGACTTTTTACTTTTAAATACTTAAATATAATTGAAAATGATATACTAGAATAATCTTTAATTTCTAGTAATGAAATATTGTGAGTGCATTGAATATGAAAAAAGAATATAAGAAATATGCATATCAATTAGCCCAAAACCCCTAGTTTATATATAAAACCAAGTGGTCTAAATTGAAACCAATCTAATGACTACAAAAATCCCACTATGCTAATATTATTATATGACATCATACCCATACACTTGGACCTCATATCATCTCCTCTTCTCAGAATGATAGAAGACCGTCAAGATTCTCTTGTGAATGGGCTAGGATTTGGAGGAACATCAGGAGGAGGTATCAAAGGATCTGTAGGTGGTACCAATTGTTCATGATCCCTTTGTACAAAGCGTTTTAGCCATTGCATATAAACAATTTTTGGAGGATCGGTTTACTGGATGTTATGCCAAACTTTGTAAACTTGTGGTTCAATTTGTTGCAACACCCAATAAGAAGGACTATTCCATTGAGCAAAGAGCCCCTTAGATAAATCACGTACTGTAAGATGTAAAACTAAGACCAAATCATCCACTTTGTACTCTACAGGTGGATGATGATAGGAGTTATAGCACTATTGTTATCCCACTTGTATATAGCCCAAGTGTTTGGCAGACTTTGCTAAGACAAGTGGAATAATGCTCATTAAATATTGATCTTATGGCCTAGCATTAGCAGCCCATGGCAATTGTGAAGGTAAACTTAACTTTGTTAGCAGTATTAAATCATGACCATATAGGAGTTTATATCGTGAAACACCAATAGAACTTTGCACCCTTGGCACTAGATGTAGCTGTGCACATATCAGATAACATCACATCGCATCTTCGGCCAATAAAAAGACCTACGCAACTTCTCAATCACATGATAATGTCCCATATAGAATAGAAGAATTATGATAGGCATGAAGAAAGTGTGAAATAAAGATTGAAGGCACCACCAGCCATAAATAATTATTAAGATCCATCTCTAGAAAATAAAGAAGACCATCCTTAAGGCGATATTGAGAATGTAAATGGTGAAATGGCAAGTCATTAGCAAGTGACACAAAATTCTCAAACCCATTGCGAAGTATTCGAATCCGTAGCTCAATCTTTTAAGCTTCATGAACCTCATTAAGAGAAGGTAAATTTTACTCTGCATCTTGTGGATATTAAATATCAAGTATAACAATTGCTTATGGCATGGAATCCTTATCCAAAAAATCCATAGATGCTAAATAATAGGTTCATAAAAAACATGAGAAGAGAGTGAAGAAGGAAAATGAACTCAAGAAAGAGCATCAGTATTAGCCATAGAACTTTTTGAGTGATGAATAACATCAAAATCATATATCTGAAGCTTCAAAGCCCATCAAGTAATACGACCAACCAAGTTGTTCTATTTCAATAATGAAGTAACTATAGTATAATCAACTTTTAATAATGTCTAAGAACCATGTAGATATGTATGAAGTTTCTTGAAACCCCAAATTGTTACTAAACACTTCTTCTCTGTCGTGGAATAGTTCACCTTCGCTAATTGTAATGTATGGTTGATATATGCAATGGGATGGCACTGACCAAGCACACTCGGGCTCTCTTGCATCAACACACCTCCACGACTAATATTAGAAACATTCACACGCAAAATGAAAGGTTAAATGTAGTCAGGATACACCAAAACTGGAGGAGTTATCAACATCTCTTTAAGATCTATAAACACCCAATCACAATTTATAAATCAAATGAAAGATGATATTAACGACTTCAACAATGCTTGCAACAGTGTAGTGTGGTGCAATCAGAAAAATGATCAATAAAATGATCAAGATACTACACTTTGCCCAAGAAGTGCTACACATCATTCACACACTTTGAAGTAGGAAACTTTAGAACAACCATAAGCTTATTAAGATCAATTTGTAAACCCTCATGAAAAATATGATACTTAAGATAAGTCATGTCTTTGGACACAAATACGCACTTCAGCTTTTAACTAATTAGCCGATCAAACACCTTACGAACATCATGAATGTGCTCCTCCCATATCTCCTTCGAGTGGATTAAGACATCATTGATGAAGTCAGTAGTCACATTTAGCATATCATAAAAAACCTCATTTATCATCCTCTGAAAAGTTGCTGAAACATTGTTCAAACCAAACAGCATCACCAAGAACTCGTATAAACAAAACGATGTATGAAAAACAGTCTTAGAAAGAAGGTATATATTTGGGATTGTCACTTTATTTAATAAACGATAGTAGATGCAAAAAACAATACTCCCATTAGGCTTCATTACAAGATGAGGTTCATATGCTCAAGGATTCCATGATTTCTGAATAACTCCCTTTTCCAACATTTTCTTGACATTTATACATATAATTTTGATCTTTTTGGGTGATCGAAAATAAATAAGAACCTTAATTGGACGAGCATCCCCAGTTGGAATAAAATGATGTGTTGCAATCTTAGCCTCGGATGATAGGTTAAATTTAAAGAGATCGGCATACTCTTTCATGAGTCGATCAACTATTGCAACACAAAAATTGTTGGAGGGATTGGAAAAAGAAAGAGAGGAACAAGACAAAAACTTAGGAGGAAGTAAGGGGGAAACAAAAGTGATGGAAGCAGAGGTAGAAGCAAAGGGAGCAAGAAGTACAGAAGTGAGAAGAATAAAAGAAATATCAGGAAGTATGAGATAAGGGGAGAAACTTCAAAGTCACACTTGGCATGATTGCGCCATAACTAATCTATATTAAAGATGAGGTCAAAAGCTTGACTCAGCACCACCTGCAATGACTACAACTCAAACTCGAAATCGCCTACATGCACAACTAGATCTGCCTCATCCTATGCACATGCGTGTGTACAGTTGTTATTATAAAGAATGAAAACTTGCTTTACTGCACGACGCAAATGCAGACGATAATGTATAGCAATGTAGCACATGTAATCATGGGATGAAATTTGGATATACTATCACTGTGAATCCTTAGAATGTTGGGGGATAAATAGGGATAAAATAGCCACTAAGGGCTCTCTTATTAAGTAATTACCCTTTTTTCAATTGGCTTAAGGGGAGAGAGATGAGGTGTGTTACATGTGATATCGGAGCAAATGGCACGAGTTCAATTCTCATTGATTAGTGGCTACTTAAAAATATAATAAACCCTTGAGTAAGATATATTCCTACCCTTAAATTTGAAATCATACGTATTGGGCATCCATACATATATCCTTCCTCTTGTGTGGAGCATCTATAGACGAAGGTATCCACCGTAGGACTACGGTATGGGTGAATGACTAGTTATCTCACATGGAATAACTAATCTACACAATTGAAGGATTGGTAAATTTAGTGTGGAAATGGAGGTGTTAGTGTAAGGAATCAACTCGCCGAGGTGTGTAGGTTAAAGGAACCCCGAAAGCATGACCAAAATGACAAAGAGTTCATCGGATGGGACCAAGTCGAAGATCGAGTCTAAGACCGACTCGGAGACCGAGTTCGAGATAGAGTCCGGAATCGAGTCCGAGACCGACTCGGGGACCGAGTTCGAGACTGAGTTCGAGACCGAGTTCGAGACGGAGTCCGAGATCCGAAATCGGGTCCGAGACCGAGTCCGAGGTCGAGTCCGAGATCAGGTCCAAGATCGAGTCCGAGATCGAGTCCGAGACCGAATCCGAAGTCGGGTCCGAGATCGAGCCAGAGACTAAGTCCAAATACTAATACGGGTCAAGGGGTGAAAGCCCAAAGCGTGCGTCTCCCAGGGGGGGGGGGGGGGGGGGCTGCAGGGGGTTCCAAAAGTATAGTAGGGATAGTGAGGTCTAGGAACCAGTTTTGAAGGGACTCTTCAGTGGGGCTCCCAAACCGACTTGAGGTTGGGATTGGGACCGAGGGGCCTTGGGTGGGAGTGAGTATGGACTTGGTTGGTGCCGGAGGGGCCATCCAAGGAAGTGCTCAAGAGCAGCTCCCACTCTCGAAAGGGAAACCGATTGCGGTGCTCTCGGCTCATGTGGAGTGGTGCCCCACTTGAGTACCATGCGGCTCATTGGTCCTTGCCCTTCCTAGGGGCTTGGGCCTTCCTTCGGGATGGAAGTGGGGGGGTAGAGGTACCCATACCGGGCCGCTAGGCCACGGTGTTTCGCCCCGGCGTCCTGAAGCAAGTGTTGCACTCAAAACTTGGGATTTAGAGGGTCCCATGATCAAGTCTTGTGGTACCAAGGGATGTTAGGAACCTGGAAGCTTGGTGTGCTTGGCTGCTTGTGCTTGCGGGGGGGCTGGGTAGTTTTTGAGCTGAGCTCACGAGCTGAGCTCAAGTCAATGAAAGTCAACGAAAGTCAAAGGAAGTCAATACAATCCCCTAACTAGCAAAAGTTTAATGGCACTACCTTAGTTCGTCCCGAACCAAGAATTTTTAACATAAAATCTAGGTGTTTAAGGTATTCCATAAGCTCATGTAGATTATTGGTTCGACATGAACTAATCTTTTAGTCTACAAAAAAAGAAAATAATATATTAAACAATATAATTTATATTAAAATCAAAATATATTCAATCTTCTTCTGCTTCCATATCCAGAAAAGTAGAAATGGGTATAGTGGAATGCTCCTTCACTATAGGCTCGTGTTGTATGTAATGTTGTGCCATACGTTCAGCATAAATAGGTAAGTGGAATTGACTTTGGTCCATATAATCATCCATATCATCAAGATCAAGCGTGTGGACTGAAACCCTGTGTGTGATAAGTTTAGACCTAATAAAATAGAAACATTTGAGAATAAATATTATAGATTATTTCAAGCACTAACATCACATGTCGCAAAATCTCCTAAGAATGTCCTCAAAGGCACCCTCCTTCTCAAGTGCAAAAACCGCTCGGCCTGTCTCTTTTGCTGCCTGCACCATTGATCCAAATCCTGCTGTAGCATCAAGCACAATCCCCTTTGGCGGACAAAATAACTCCAACAAGATTTGCATGGCCGTGACCGAACGATGTCGATAACCAGGGAACGCTGGGTGAAGAACGTCCGAGTCAATCACATTTGGGATGATGTCTGTAGAGTTGTCATATCCTGGTAAAGCAAGAGCAGCACGCTCATCAGCTCGTGTGGCATTACGCTGGTTCCCAATGTGGCATAGAGCATGGTAGTTCCAGGAATAAATCTGGAAAAAAAAATAGAATAGAGTTAATTTATAAATAAAGAAGTCACACACCTTTCGTGTCTGCCTGCTAGTGCCTTTTGTGTCCACCGCCATACTCGAAAGAAGGCAGCCAGATGAAAACTCAACAAATCCATCATCGTTGTCAGCCAAGTGTGCGAGAAGGCCTTCCCACATTAGAGAGCGAGGAAGGATCATGACAACCACACCCTCGTATGTCATGAAGCTGCTCGCAACCTTTAAGGCTTGGGAAATGTGTTGGGCCTGCAACACATTCCATGACGGAGTATCCCCCTGCGGTGGTGCCATCCCATCGGGAAGATCAAAAAAGATGAAATCGATCTTCCCATAAGGTGTGAGCTGACCCAAACCATGGATCCACCGATCAAGCATGTAGAGCTCCCGACTAGTAGCATCTAAAAGCTGTGTGTAATCCCCAATGAGAATAGCAACTTCCCCAACACTGGCCGTTGGGGATAGAGAGCGAACCTGAAAATCAATTATTAGAACTAAAAGTTGAAGATAAAATTCATGCTTACTAACCTGTTTATGCATCGCTGCAGAGGAGAGCTCTTCTAGGTCGTCATCTGTAGCCGTAGGGAGGGATGGGAAGAATGTCTTAGTCCGCCGAAAAGACTGATGGCTGCTCTCTGCAACATCTATAAAAAAAAAAGTGAAGTCAAGAATGAATAAAAGAATGTTCCAAATCAAAGTCCTTACTCTCATGAAAGGTTTCATGACGGCCCCTTCGGGGGTTGCGAGGAGCAGGTACTGGAATCTCTTGTGCTGGAATTTCCTGTACAATTTCCTCTGGTTCAACAGTATTTGGATTTGGCATCTCCTGAATGGTTTCCTGAGTGCTGACTTCTAGGTTTAGTTGTTGAACTTCAACAATGTCGTTATCACAGTCAGAAAGTGCCTCTGGAAAATAAGAATATAACTCAAGGTTAATATTTCCTAGCTAAGTGCTGAGTTTCAAGTGAACCTGGATGACATTCAAGGTAGAGATCTAGCTCGAAGTCCGATGTTGGCATCTGCTCCATGAGTTCAAGGTACCACGGGCATAGCTCCCTCTCATGTGTACAAGGACAGTAGAACTCTGGCTCATACATCCCAAGCTTCTTGCCTCTAGTCAGGAGCTTCTGCAAAACACCGGTTGTGTATACCGGTGCGCCGGGGCTATATTTTAAATATCTACAAAGTAAAACAAAAATATAAATACCAATATATAAATGAGAATTGAAAAAATACCTGTAAACCATGCGCCTCGCAAGAAATGGTTGTCCTGGTTGGTTCTTGAACTCAGCCGAACTTGTCCCACCACGTGGAAGCCAACCATTCCCTAGCTCCGCAAGACAAGCACGAATATATTCTTCGAGAGTGATACCTGTGCGGGTGCTGGAAAGAAACTTCTCATCCCAGACTTGTAGCATCTCCTCACCAGCGGCAATACTCTGAGAAATGTATGCCTTCTCCTTCATCACCTTCTCCATCCTTATCTCGCAGCGTTTTTCGTTATTTCGCAGCCAAGTGTTGAGAAGTTCCAAGCAGACACTTTGTTCAGCAAAGGACATTTTACTCTTAGAGATGTTGTAAATGAGTTCCTCCGGTGCTTTACCAGTTCCTACACACACAAAGAGTTATGAAATGTTTCACAAATTTTATAAGAACTTACGAACGCGAGAACAAATCTCGGCAATGCTATCAAGCCATTCCTGCCCGCGTCGTATGTCTGCAATCGAGAGCAACTTTTTCACCTTTGTTCTCTTCGTATTCAAAATTCGCTGCTCAATCGCATGCCACTCCATCTCCTTCTGCTGCTCGTCCCCTCGGGCATTTTTAAAGAATGACGCTCTTTCTCCTTTGATTATGGGCTGCAAGAAACATTATGTAAGTTGATACATACTTCAATATTAATTTACCTTCACCCAGACAGCAACTAGAAAATCAAGTGGCAGTTGGTACCAAGTCTGCAATTCTTGGCCTTTCCTAGCTGCTAGCTTCACTCGAATTGCTTCAAATACCTCACGATTGTACAATGTTTGGACCTCCTCTAGCGAGAGCATGCCCATAAACCGAAGGTGCTCAATGTCATGTACCAATGTATGAGCTTGAAACGCAAATTGGTTTAGCCTGCAAAAACACGATATTAGCTAAGTTTACAAAAAATAAATTCTTACATGTTGATCTTATGGCATGCCATGTTGAGCTTCACAGTGTGCTCCCGAGTCATTGGTTCGACAAGTGTGACTGGAACACTAATGTGTCGTTCTTCGTCATCTCGGAACTTCTCTTGAATGCACTTCCAAAATGCCAGCCACCTATGGTTTCCATCGATCACCCAAAAGAGCTTTCCAATGAACCCTGCTGTCTCCACATGTTGTCCTAAGAATCCATCAAACTCACGAGACTTTCGCAGCCATATAGGATCCCATTTTTCCTCAAGTTCAGTAGTCACTGACTCTGTCCGGCCGGTTCTAGGGAAAGTTGGTGAAACGATGAAGGTACCAGCTGTGCTCCCAAACCCAACCTCGGCAAAGGAGCTGTAGATAGCCATGTTGAGGTCGTAAGTTGAGACCTGAGTTTAACGCCTATTCACTTCGTCG
>NW_003314564.1:0-12462 GCF_000143415.4 Selaginella moellendorffii | reverse complement strand
TTACATACGCTTGGAGGTTCTTGCTTCCCAAAGGGATCAGGCAGCTCGCGATCTTCTTTACGGGTGTCGACGATGAAGATGACGATGACGACGAGAATGAACGGTCCGAGAGAGCCGAGCTAGATATATGGCACAACTTGGAAGCGTCGTTTGAGGTCATAGCTAGGTACAGCACGGACGAAGACCTGGACGGACAAGTGGAGTGGTCGCACGGCAACTTTCAACTTCAGGAGTTTACAAGCGCTCAGCTGAGAGCTTCAAAGGACTTGACTTACAGCCATCGTTTTGGTCTTCGCTACACGAAGGTATGGCGTTTCTACTTTATTGTCTTTCATTTTTTTCCGAACGTTATTTGTTTCCAGATGACAGAGCACATCGTCGTGGGATCTTGTTTACAAAATGGAGCAGAAATGCAACAGCTCAAACAAATGGTATGCTTCAAGCTTTGACAATCTCCAGGTCTTGGTTAACTTGCTTTTGTCTTGCACAGGGTATCACTGCAATTCTCAACTTACAATCCGAGAGCGAGCAACTCAACTGGGGCATTGACAAGAGCTCTATTACAGAAGCTGCTCAAGCAAACGGAATGGTCCTGGCACATTGTCCAATCAGGCACGCACTTTACTTTCTAGTGTGTCGGAGCAAAGTTATCCGTTTTCCTTCGTTTCAGAGACGTCGACACCGTCGACCTGAGAAGAAAGCTCCCACTCGCAGTGGGAATTCTGTACCGGCTTTTGAGAGCCGGACATCACGTATACGTTACATGCACGAGCGGCATGGATAGAGCTCCCGCTTGTGTCATTGCCTATTTGCATTGGATACAAGACGTTCCGCTTCAGAGTGCCGTCGATTTCGTCACGAACCTTCATCTCTGTGGTCCAGACAGGTGAGTCTCTCAAGCCTGATGGCGTTAAAACTCATGCTTTCTTTGCTCGTTGCTACAGGCCAGCATTGGTATGGGCCACCTGGGATTTGATCGCCATGGTGGAGAAACGAAACCACGATGGACCTCCTACTCACGCTGTTCAGTTTGTGTGGAACCATGGTTGCAAAGAGGTACGTATAGCCACCATTCAGCCATTGAGTGAAACGTAATCTTTTGAAGCCCAGGGGGAAGAGGTTTTGATCGTGGGGGATTTTAAAGGTGGCGGATGGAACGAGCCTATAAAGGCTACGCACGCGAGTGGGCCAAAGTATATTGTTGATCTTCGAGTCCCACAGGGGAAGTATGTGTCATGGATCTCGGAATCTCATATAGAACCATGATCGATCATCAAAACTTCGCAGGTATCAATACAAGTTCATCGTTGGCGGACAGTGGAGGCACTCCAACAGTCTCCCAACTGAGATGGACAGATGGGGAAACGTAAACAACGTCTTGTTTGTTGGTGGTCGAGCGTCAACGACACCCGAGGGTGTGATCCATTCGCCAATGCCACAGGTGCTTTGTCCATTCCTTCTTTCAAGTTTTTCTTACATGTTTCTTTTTCAAGGACCTCATAACGGTTAAAGTGATTGAGAGATTGCTCACAGAAGAGGAGCGTTTCACTCTCGCATTTGCCGCGCGGCGGCTTGCATTTTCAGTGTGCCCGTCCAAATTTGCTCCCAAGAGCAAAGGTAATCTTTAAGCACTGCAGAATCGCTTTTAACTGTGAAACCGATCAGGACAAATCTGAAAGAAACAAGTAGCCATCGCAAGTTGGACGGACTGGCATCGAGGTGTTGTAAAATGCGCTAATATGAGTAAGATTTAAATAAGATTTCTTTAAAAAAATTCATTTATAGCTAAAAATATTAAAATAATTTACTATTGAAAAAGCAATATTTGATTTTTCATGTTGTTAATTTTTTCTAAAGTATTATTAAGACAATAATAAATATTATTTAATATTTAGTAATGGTGCTTCAATCAAGTTGAGAGGATGACCCTAGCTCACTGGAGTTAGAGTTCCTAGGGCTAGTGCTAGTGGCTAGGAAATTAATTTTTCTAAATTACAATTTTATTTTAATTAAAAAATAAATAAAGAATTATAAATTTAAATTATAAATACATGGAATATAGAAATGTGCACATTCAATTAACTTAAAAACCCTAGCTTTTATATAAGAGAGAATAATCTAAATTAAAACTATTAAAATATCAATATGCTCATAGCCATATATATGGACTTTACATCATTGCCTCTTCTTAGAAGGATACAAGGTAGTTAATTTCTTTTGTTGATGGGCTAATAGGAATATCAAAAAAAGGTATTAATGGATTTGTGACTTTAATTGTTGTATATATACAAGTTTTGGAGGATTAGCTTATTGAATATTATGCCAAATTTGTAATCCTTTCCATTGAACAAAGAACCACTTATACATATCAAATCACAATGTTCATCAAGAATCCCATAACTTAAAAGGAGTAATAACAAGGTTTTCTAGAAAAGAATTGAGCTGTAAGCAATTAATTTTTCCATTCTACTTTAGTCACTTAACTATACCTTCAACCACTTGGAGGAGTTTTATTCACACCCTCCATAAGTCCAATTCAGGACTTGGGGCCTGCTTGCCCTGAGAAAGGCATCCATGCCACTTAACCTTTGCACTTGGTCCAAGTGCTCCACGTGTCCGATCTCATGATGAACACCCTAAGGTACCACCAACATATCAGCCCATTAAGCTAAGCCATGCCCATTCACCTTGGTCACATCAATGGTCTAACACCACCGGCATTGCAATCCTATATCTTCAAGACTGGGCCATCTGTCCATAAGTGGTCATCTCAGATCCACTCCTTACCATCCTTAGGATGCCCACAGATATGGGGAATAGCCTTCCCCAATACCTCCTTTCCAGTCCACACCAAGTCCCTTTCTTTCCATGGTCATATTCGCCAACACTGCCACTGTATCAAGGCCCACAGGCCTGACTGCTAAGTCTCATGGTCCTCTAGGATTTCCTCACTGTGTGACTGTGTCCTTGGTCACCACACAAGAGGGTTACTCCTCTTCCTTTCCACAGATTGGGACTTTGGGACAACATTTCAAAACACTGTGACCCTACGCGGGCCTTAAAGGTACTCTCCCTGCCTTCCGCATTTGGGTGCTCTAGCCATGGGCTTAGAGCAAGGTTCTGTTGAGCCACGCCTGGTATCCAAGTAGGTAGTGCCACCCACACTTGGATTGAGAGCATCAACTATTTGATCTCTCGGGGCCCAAAATCAAAGATTAATAGATGGACAATATCAAAGTCATAGACAATGATATCTTAGAGATTTAATTATCAATGAGTATATCTTAGATTAGAACACAAAAGTATTCCAAGTAAGTTATCATCCGATAAACTAATAGTATAGTATAGGAACCACCAAGATCATCACGTTTGGCCATGCAACAAAATTCAATAGCAAGTATATCATCAAGGAAACTCAATGATGAAACTTAACTACTGAAGATGGCAGATAGTATGCCGAACAACTTACCAAAGATAACTTAAAGAACACAAAGTATCATCGACTAGCAAGCAAAATGCTCGTGAATGTATCACCTAAAGGAAATAACATCCCAAATCTATCAGAACTAACTCGAGCAACAATCAACAAAAGAGAATGAATGCGGTAAGACCAACAAACACTCAGTTCTGTCAATTATTACAAAAGCCAATCTGAATAGATCCCAGCCAACAATACCAAGGAACTCAAGTTGCCTAAACAAGTGTCAACAACATCTTATTGATGTCTCAAACCCAAGAGACCAATCCAGAGTAAATCACAAAGAACATGTGATATTGCGAAAAGCCACAAGCCATCAAAGAGAATAACTAACCACCATGAAAGATCATCAATCATCCCATCAATAAAGAAATGCATAATCATCGTTGAAGAAAGAATCTACCATTCTGAAGAACGGCAACTCAGTCTATACCAACAATAATCAAGCAAAACCCTTGACAAGGATAATCAACTATCTTAGATGATAGTCAATCATCACCAATGATTGCTAGATGCAAAAGCCAACTTCAACATTGAAGCTAATAAGCCAAAATGTCTTCCCCAACAACTTCTAACCAATGGAACAACGAGCATAAAACTCAAAGAACCAAAAGCTCGAAGAAGTCTATAGCCAAGTCTTTCCTAACAATGATCACAAGTCTCACATGAACTAACTTCAATGCTAAAGAAGAAATTATGGTGCAACCCACAACATTTTCTTCAACACATCCATAAGCTAAACTCCATAATGCAAAGCTAATGAAGAGCATGTCTGCATCAATCCAAAAGCTAAGCATAACGAAGCAATGCCCGACAAGTGATCACTAAACGATCCTCCATGAATCCATCTATAGCAAAACGTAACTCACTTCATAACAAGCACAAGAAGAATCATCAATGATCGATATATTTCAATTCAATCCAACAAGGATTCAAACATTCCAATATTGATCACTAACTCTTCTGCTCGTAGAGCTAGCACAATCCACGACTAAATCACTTTTCAAGGAAAAGCCAAAGCTCAACCCCTACTAAATAATCTCGTCTAGAACGCAACTAACTCAAACCTGCCATTCAGCTCGTTTGAACGTCAACATAGTTGCTATCTAGCAAATGCATGAATGCCAATAACACAAAGCCATAGCCAAATCATTAACACTATTTTCATCAAGACTAATGAAACTCAATGTCAATCTTTAGGATAGACATCTTATTTCACTTGAATCTCAACAATAACAATGTCAACGACAAGGCATCACCTCAATGCCATCAACATCAGAACAAAGCTAAAAGAAAGCAAGAGTGAATCACCACTCAAAACTCTCTTGCAACCAAGCTAACCAAAGTCGAAGATACTTTACCCAATATCCGAGACAAAATCATCAGCAAAACTCAGTTACAGATAACACCTCATCAAGGAGTGAATCACCACACCCAAGACTCAATGAAATCCAACACTACGAACTAAACGCAACCAAATGATATCGACAGAGGTAGAGTCGACATGCCAACATGGAAAACCCATGTAAGACTAATGACACGATCCTCCGCAACACCATCAGGTAAAGCAAACCCATCACTGCTAAATCATCATCGAGTGAAGCAAGTGTTAACAGTCCTTAACAAAGTCTATAAGCGATCACTAGTCGCAAAGCAACCAACAATCACCTTTCAACTCACCTTCACAAGACCTAAACGCTAAACTCTTGTCATCAAGTCATATACTTGACCAACATGAACATAATATCCCAGACTGAGATAAAGTTCATAGACAAGCACAAACCAAATGACCACTCGAATCCAACGCAATCGCGATAAGCTCACAAACACGTTTAGCCAACAGCTCTAAGCATGCTTTGAAGAGGCTAGCTATGCATAATCAACACTTAGTCAAAACTAAAGTGAAGACCATGAGATGGATCCATATTGGTACACAACCTCCTCATAAACAAAGCTATAGTACGGGTACCAACATCTCAAACTCAAACAACTAAGTTGAACATCACCATCCTCAGCTAAGGCGCAGGGCCACCAAGACCAAGTCAAGATCAGTGAGAGCTCACTACTCTCATAGAGTCTAACGAAATGCAAAGTGCAACATGCCACCACGCATAACGCTACAAAAGAAAGGCACAAAGGTCACCTTTCTAGAAAAGTGCAACGGCCACTTTTCTATACTAACTCCAGACTCTATCCAACTCAATTGCTTTAGCCCCAAAAGTTAGCATCCCTCTCGGGCTGCATCATACAAACTACCTACTAAGGTCTAAGCCAACTGAAGTCAACTCCAACCCTTTCACTAGTTTGTACTGGCTTACGAAAATGGAATGGTTTTCGGATAAAGTGATAACAGATCAGCCATTGGAAAAGTCTAAGAAAATTTGTGGAAAATCTTTCCATTCTAGAGAAAGAATGACTCTCAGTCTAGAAATGCAAACTTTCAAGACTCAACCAATTTCCTCCTACTAACAACTTCACATAGGTTCACCTCAACACAAATTCTTATGACCCATAGTATGCTTAAGCCTCGAACATCTTTTTGCCCATTCTTTCGACATCCAACACCAACATCCGTAAAATGCAAATGGAACATCCAAGGCTTGATCACGAAGACCACATCTTCGGATATCCATATTGCACTAACACTCTTCTTCAACCACTTTCAAGATCCAATGTGAAACTAAAACACTAACAAGAAAAATGACATGGAAAATCAAGCTCTAAGGAAACTTCCTCATCACTTAAAATAACAATGCCACTTCCACTAACACAAATGCTAGTAATGTCAATGCCTCAACCTCACACCTTCTCTATCCAACAATCTACTTCAAGTGTTAACGGATCAACTAATGAGCTATAGCAAAGGAATGCTACAACCCTTTCCAACACCTCAATGAGCAAACTCAAGGAAACAAAGAATCAACTTAAGCTTAGCATAATGAATCACTATTGAGAATTCAGTCAAAGCTACTACAATGCTACTTCGTGCAAGTAGACTAGCATCACCATCAACCACTTTGGGGTTGATTATCGTAACCAAGCAACTTCGTAAACACATTGCTCACTATCACATGGATATGATATAAGTATCACAATGATTTGATCATCAATTGAGCAACACCATGAGCAACACCCATGTCATTACTTCAAAGGTTTATGTGAGTATCAAGTGTCAACTTAACTCGACAAAATGCAACATAAATGCCACACTCCACCGATAGAGATTTACAACACCTAACACCACTAACTTTTGTTCACAACACAGACAAGCTCATGCCACTCTCTTTCCGACCAAATTCAAAACTAATCCAACACCAAGCTACTCAAGGAGCAATAGCAAGGTTCTTCGGAAAAGAATTGAGCATTGCAACCCAAGTTTTCCAATAGCAAGCCTAGACAAAATGGTATAACGCTTCACCGTTATCCATCCCACAACTTGCCATTTGTAAGACTATCATTTCCAACATGCATTAAGGTAGGGACTCTTGATTGCATAATGTGAACACAAGCAATGAGTCACACCTCGTTGCAAATCATCTTTCTGAGAAGAGAAAATGATTTACGTGTTTGATCCTTCGTCTCTGATGACTCTCTTTTCGGTCTCATCTTTGACTTAACCTCAAGCTTGCTTTCACACTGCCTTCAGTCCAATCCAAGAAAAGTTTATGAGAGAGCATGGCACTGACTACTTGAATCAATAGACTAATCCCTACAGTCTTAATTGATTCATTTATAATCATGCCTAGGAAGGATCCACTAGTGTCGTGCTAAACAGCTACGAACTAGCCTATTTGCCACTCATAGCAAACCCAATGAAGGTTTGCTTTCACTCACGGTACATGGAACAACTCATGGAACCACCAATAAGCTAACATTAATCCTGCCAACTCAAAGTGTAACCTTGAGTTGCTAATGTGCCTCACACACAAGTCCAAGCTCAAACTCGTGCAAACGGAACAACTCAATCCCTCTTGTGAGCCCAAGCTCAAGCTCACAGAATATGGTACAACAAGGTAACCGAATCCATATCCAAGGAATGAACGCGAAGCCTTTGCACCCAAACGTGTACCCACTCGGATCATCGTTTTCATCTCTGCGTATGCAACGAGACTAGTTGCCCAATCTCATTGTATAGTACTCGCTGAGATTACCCTCTGATACCAAATGTAGCGCACGTGGTTTTGACCCTTTATCCTATGGTGATTTACCATAGGATAACACCACGAAACGGAACCTAAACCCTCTTTGTGCCACGTGACAGATGCCACGTGTCCATGCCACGTGTCCATAGGAACCTGAGGTTCAGGGCCTTGGGCCACTAAACAAAGGAACGGTGCCAAACTCCCAAGTATGGAGCCAAGGAGTGACGGAACCGAACCACGGAGCAACTCCCAAGCATAAAGCCCGAGGAGCGAAGGGACAGGAGCCCGGAGCGACTTGGAACAGTCCTGGAGCAACCAGCATCCCAATGCCAGGACCAGCACACAAAACGAAGCCAAATGGAGTCTGGCGCTATTTCGGCATACCGGTGGCCTAACGTGAGAACATGGGTACTCCACCAGCTAGCATGGAATGGAACTTGGGCTTAGACCCAAGCCGGACGCAGAACAAGGACAGGCACGCAAGCAGGAGCTAGACTATGCCTCAGGTTGGTCGGCCATGCCCGACCTACCCACTATCCCTACTATACATTTGGAACCCCCCACAGCCCCCCCCCCCCCCCCCTTGAGGAACACACGCTTTGGGCTTTCACCCCAAGCCTCCCTTAGTATCAAGAGTTAGTCTCTAGAACAAGCTCGAAACTTACTAAATATGGAATGTCCCTAGATTGCGAATTTGGACACGAGACGAACACCATTGTGTTTAGGACAATCTCTACATTCCATAGATATGCCAAATGAGCAAATCTGGACACTTTCCATAAATAGCATTTGGGACCGAAATGAGACTAACACAAAGGGCATGATAGCGAGGGTGTTTGGCAGACACGGTAAGCTATCATCTAGCGATATTGAGGGACCAATCTCAATATCGCGGGGGTTCTTGATACTAGCAAGTGCAAGCCAATGACAGGAGTTTCTCAAACCAGGCCGAGTATGCTCAGCAAGAAACACATAGGGTTCCTACCTTATGTTTATCCGATCTAAGTACACGGTCATTGACCAGTTTCTCAACTAGCTCAAGTGGGGAACTGATAACGGGTCCAGCAATACCGACCTCCTGCCATCGTGGCAGTAAGGTAAGAGTGTCCGTAAGGACTAGCCGACAAGTAACTTATACCTAAAGTCACATTCGCGACACGGGGGAACTAAAGCCGGCTCTTGAACACTTCACTAAGCTACCCCATTTGTTGGTCCGTATTCACTCTAGTCTTGGACTTCCCAATGGTCAGCCCATCACCCAACACCTGGGTATAGCCTTCTTGGGCCAAATTGGCCTTTCTTGGCCCAACTGGCTCCACTGGGCTCCAACCCCCACACTCTCCCTACTATACTTTTGGAACCCCCCGCAGCCGTCCCCCCCCCCCCCAGGGGACAATTGCTTTGGGCTTTCACCCAACTGCCTGTATTAGTATTCGGACTTGAACTCAGACTTGGACTCAGACTCGGACTCGAACTCGGACTCGAACTCGGACTCGGACTCGGTTTCGGTCTCGGACTCGGACTCGGTCTCGGTCTTGGTCCCGGTCCTGGTTCCATCTCGGACTCCACCTCGGGTCCATCTCGGACTCCATCTCGGACTCCATCTCGGACTCTATCTCGGATCCATCTCGAACTCCATCTCGGGTCCATCTTGGACTCTATCTCGGACTCCATCTCGGACTCTATCTCGGACTCCATCTCGGACTTTATCTCAGACTCCATCTCGGGTCCATCTCGGGTCCATCTCAGACTCCATCTAGGACTCCATCTCAGACTCATCTCGGGTCCATCTCAAACTCCATTTCGGACTCCATCTCGAGTCTATCTTGGACTCCATTTTGGTCCTCTTGTGTCCCTTTTCTAGAGACTCACTTATTGCTCACTTAGTGCTTGTTCCTCGAGCACTTCGTTGGGAGTTCCACTCCCGCTCTCAACCTTTCAAGTCAGAGCTTTTAGTCCAAACGTGTTACACTCATTTGGCTTTTGCTTCAGCCACTACCACGTGGCACCCTTTTGGCTCCACCTTGGGGCCTAGGGATTTTATATCTCACATGAGCATTGCAACTCAAACCTTTAGATAACATGCCTAAGAAAATTAATTTAGAGTTTCACCATTATCCATCCTATGGCACACCTATCATGAATATGACTATAGGTATCAAAAGTTATTTGTTGGTTAGTTCTTTTGAATATTCTTTCGTTACTACTACGACGGCAAAAGGTTGGTATTGCTAAGCCCTTTATCAGTCCCTTTTGTTCAAGTGTTAGTAAAGTGGGCTTAACATCTATACTTAATTAAATGAACATAAGGTAGGAACTCCTATATATTTTTGCTAAGGATACTCAATTTAGCTCTTAGTCCTCTTTTGCTATATCTTATACTACCTTGACAAAAACCCTCGCATATTGAACTTGGTCCCTCAATATTCATTAAATGATAGTTTACCATGTCTGCCAAACACCCTTGCTATCATACACTTTGTATTAGCTAGATGAATATAAGGTAGGAACTCCTATGTATTTCTTGCTGAGGATACTCGGCCTAACTCTTAGTTCTCTTTTGCTCTGTCTTGTACTACCTTGCAAAAGTCCTTGCGTATTGAGTTTAGTCCCTCAATATTCGCTAAATGATAGCTAAGTCCTTGCGTATTGAGTTTAGTCCCTCAATATTCGCTAAATGATAGCTTACTATATCTGCCAAACACCCTCACTATCATGCACTTTTTGTATTAGTTGCATTTATTCTTAATTGCTATTTATGGAAAGTGGCTAGATTTACTAATTTGGCATATTTATGGAATGTAAAGATTGTTTTGAACACAATAGTGTTCGTCTTGTGTCCAAACTCTCAACTTAGCACTATTCCATATTTAATAAACTTTGAGTTTTTGGTACTAAGGATGGCTAAGGGTGAAAGCCCAAAGCATATATTCCTCAGGGCAAGGGGGGGGGGAGCAAGGGCTGTAAAGGGTTCCAAATGTATAGTAGAGATAGTGGGTAGGTTGGGCATGGTTGACTAACTTGAGGTATAGTTTCGCTCTCATTTGCATGTTTATCTTTGTTCTATATCCAATTTGGGTTTAAGCCTAAATTTCATACCATGATAGTTGGTGGAGTACCCATATCCTTGCATTAAGCTATTAGTATGTTAATATAGTGCTAAATTATGTTTAGCTCTGTTTTGCATGTTGGTTCTAGCATTGGGATGCTGGATGCTCTAAGACTATTCCAAATTACTCCGTGCTCCTGTCCTTTCACTCCTTGGATTGTACACTTAAGAGTCACTCTATATATTGGTTCCTTCACTCCTTGGCTCCATGCTTAAAAGTTTGACTATATTCCTTCATTCAGTGGCCCAAGGCCTTGAAAGTCATGTTCCACTCCATTGTCCTTTAGACATGTGGCATGTGGCACATGGCATATAACACGTGATATATGAAGGGTTTAGGTTTCGCTTCATGGTTATCCTATAGTAAATCACCATAGGATAAAGGGTAAAAACTACATATGCTACAGAGACTGAGTTTGAGATAAAGTCCGAGATAAAGTTCAAGATAGAGTCCAAGATCAAGTTCGAGATAGATTCCGAAATCAAGTTCGAGACTGAGTTTGAGATCCGAGATCAGGTCCAAGACTATGTTTGAGATCAAGTCCAAACTCGAGTCTGAGACTAAGTTCAAATACTAATACAGATCATGGGGTGAAAGCCCAAAGCAATCATCCCTAACAAGGGTTGTGGGAGGTTCTAAAACTATAGTAGTGTCATAAATGTGATTGGGGGTATTGAAAGTTATTTATTAGCTAATCCTTTTAGATATTTTTTCCTTACTGCCATAAAAACAGAAGGTGCAGCACATATGATTATGGGATAAGATTTAAATATACTATCACCATAAATCTTTGGAACCCTAAAGGATAAATAAGGGTAGCTCTCTCATCAAGAAATTACCCCTTTTTAATTGGTTTAAGGGGAGATAGATAGAGTGCATTATAGGAGGTTGGTATTGTTGAATTCTTTATCAATCTCTACTCAACTTAGTTGGGAAATTAGTCATCATATATGTACTTATGCCATAGAATATAGTGATTCTAGTAAATGCTTGTGAAGGTTACAAGCCTTTTTCACTACTAACCACTTTGATAATATTCATAAGCTGTTAGATCTCCTCCACTAATAATCCATTATAGTCAGCTATTAATATCTTTCACCATTCACTTGTTAGGCCACTATCTTCCATTATTATTACAGTTCCCATTCTCGAGTAACACATTTAATTCTATCACTTCATTCCCTTTGAACTTTAAGAGCAATTAGGTTATATTTGAGGTACTTTCTAGAGGTAAGGATGCTTTAAGTTAGAGTCTAGGTAAATGGTTCTATTACTTGTTTCCATCTTTTTTTAATTTTTCCTTTATTTTTTATTTTTTTCTTCTCTTCTCTTTATTTCATTTTTTACTTTTCTTTATTCCACTTTTGTCTCCTCTTGTTCTATGTTTAATTGTTTTGTCAAGTTTCCCACATAATTTCCCCTTTACTTTAGAACTCCACTTTCTTTCTGTAAGGAACCAACTCCCCGAAGTGTCGTAGGCTAAAGGATCCCCGAAAACATGACCGAAATGACAAAGAGTTCATCGGATGGGACCAAGTCTGAGATCGAGTCCAAGACCGACTCTGAGACCGAGTTCGAGATAGAGTCCAGGATCGAGTCCGAGGCCGACTCGGAGATTGAGTTCAAGATTGAGCTCGAGACAAAGTTTGGGATCTGAAATTGGGTTCAAGACCGAGTCCGAGATCGAGTCCGAAGTCAAGTCCAAGATCGGGTCCAAGATTGAGTCTGAGAC
>NW_003314563.1:0-12540 GCF_000143415.4 Selaginella moellendorffii | reverse complement strand
TGATACGGTTCCAAGTGTCATCAAGGATTTGTTGATATGCGTCCCTTCTTTGAGACGAACACCACCAGCCCCAGTTTTGGCGATGCGCTCCGAGCCTGCAAGATCTACCATATTCTTCGGAAAACAAACTGTCAGGTTACCAGAAACGAAATTTAAGCAACTTACGAGAGTTGACACGCGAACTGCGTCCAATGCATCGTCTTGACCATCGTTTTTCTTGTCCCTGCTTTCAATTACCTGTTACAAACAAAGACTGAATCAACTTTGACTTTGACAGAGGAAAAACATATTAACCATGCGGAATATGGTATGAGATCGACTACTGTAAACATTCATGTTGGTTTTCCCGAAGTGACGGTAAGCTGAAAGTTAACAAACAATAATTTCTAGGCATTTCAATCTGACGCTTACCTTCTCCAAATTTGAGGAACTCAAAGACCTGATCTGGACTGCTCACAATCTCTTCGCGTAATCCTGCCACAAAAATCCCCCTCTGAAGCTCTTTTCAGTAAAGTCCAAAACACAAACAGGATCAATCAAAATACATACGACGGAGTTTTCATGTATCCGAAGCTTCCGATTTTCAGGAGCAAGCAAGTCGTTGATTTCTTCCTTGTATATTTCCATGTATGAAACCCGAATCAAGAACTCCCTGTCTAGTATCTGCAAAGAAGCAAATAAGCTCCACAGAGAACAGATTTAATTACACAAACACTCTGAATGGTGCTGAAAACGTCGCATATAGCACGATGGATAAGCCCAGGATCCCGCTCAGACCCACGCATTGTATAGGTTTTGCCACTGCTGGTTTGGCCATAAGCAAAAATTGTTCCTGGAGCAACAAAAATAAGGAAAAGGGAAAAAAAAAACAATGAGAGCCAAACAACTCTGAAAAACGAAAGAGACCATTGAATCCTTGAAGCCCAGATAGAACGAGATCCTTGGCATGGATCTCATACACGCTTGCATTGGTCGCATCCTTGGTAAATATTTGATCTATCGAAACGGAGAACACGATCAATCACAATCAATGCCCTACTTACCAAACATGTAGGATTGACCCAGCACAGGTGCGCCGAGCGCATTGTACAGTGCGATCGTTCTAGCCCCAAGCTTCCATTGGCTGCCTCTCACAAGCTCCTGCCTGATCGGCGGCCTCACCCGGATCGCGACCGAAATCTTCTCGCCCTGCTGCATTGCCGCCCTGGATCAGTCGAAACCCCCAGAGCACGCGAAACCGCGATCGCGAGCTCTTCGTCTAGCTATAATGAAGAACCCTAGGCCCAGAGATATTGTGGCAACGTACACTAGGTTTCCCGCGCGTTTTTTGAATTGCAGAGAACAGAAAAGATTCATTGTGCCGCCTGACGAGCTTCTAATATAAGGTGGATTCCTTCGACCAGCAATGCGACAATCCGAAAAGTTTCACTTCGAGGTAAAAGGTGATTCTCGTAATGGTCAAAGATAAATTCTTCTTCAAAGAAGTGTAGTCAAGAAGACTTTGTCAACAATTTAACACGTAGAACAAAAGTCCACTTGGCACAGTAACTCTGGATGGATTGATCGATTCGATTGATTGATTTCATCGGCATGGAATCGGCCTCCCAGAGAGATCCCCAAGCAGATGACCAAGTTGTTGAAGGAATGGATCAGCAGCAGGAATCCGATGACCGCGGCGAAATGGAGATGATGCCCACCAAGGCGCTGGCCAAGACGATGATCACGCCCTTCACATTCGTGGCCTCCACTTGCTTCCAGACGGGGATTTCACTCATCAAGCCCGACGCGACGCGGGAGGAGAGAGGGCGATGCTTCCACTTGTTCCTGGCCGGGATCATCTCCACAGTCGGCACATTTTGGTCAGTTTTTCTCCTCATCCAGCGCAAGCGGAAGCCCAGCGAGGATCAGCGCCGGATCAACGAGTGCCTCTTCTTCCTCTTCTTCGCCGGGATCACGACCCTGATCTGGCCTCTCATTTACAGCATTCTTACTGTCCTTTTTCACTGCCCACACGGCACCGCCAACGTGATCGTTAGCGTCTGCACCGGAATCACGACGCTATACCTCGCTTCGATCATCCGCTGGATCGCCAAGCTCGAAAAATTCCTCCGGCGGATCAAGCTCCCGTGTAGCCTCTTTGCAATCATTGTCACGATCATCTTCACGGTCAACGGCCTGGGATACATGCTCTACACAGGGAAAAGCTAGACTTGCTTCAAGATAATCTCACCATTAATATAAGCCGGCCTAGCTCAGCTGGTAGAGCGCAAGGCTCTTAACCTTGTGGTCGTGGGTTCGAGCCCCACGGTCGGCGGTGGCACGGCGATGCATTGTTTGTGTTTAAAGTCTTTTAGCCATCTCCATGCAAGATCATCTGCACGCAAGCTCACACCCGAGACAATCGCGAGCTCAAGAACGTGACGATCCAGGCATTTGGAAAGTGGGGTGGCGTGGAGGAAGCCTGCCAAGTGTTTGACGCCATTCGCCACCCAAGGAACGAGGCATACCGAGCGATCTTTGAGGCCTACGTGAACAACAGGCATTTGGAGGATGCCCGGCAGGTCTTCACATCTCTCCCTCGAGCAAAATCGGGACAGGCGCTCCACTGGAGAACTGCTCGGGACTTTCGGCGGTCGCACTCTGCCTGGAAGACTCCACGGGGATCGTCCGCAACATGGCCTCGTCCGCAACATGGCCTCGGACTATGGCATTCACCTGAGTGTGGAGCACTCCTGCTTGATCCTGGCCAGAGCCACACCCAAAGATTTCAATCGGTGGAGAAGGATGAGGCAGTTCCCGGGTAGGGTGAGCATGTTCCCGCCTAGAATGGGCAAGCCAGGCGTTAGCCTGGGGAGCGCATTTTGGTAATGCCCGGCTTGCCTGTTTTGGGCGGGAACGAGCGAGCCCGTGCCCGGGAACGGCTTTAACGGGCTGTGACAAGACTGTTAACGGATACGTGGAAGAATATTATTCGAGGATGAGAGGGTTCTCTAGAATTGGCAGTTGGTAGCCTGGTTCTCCAGAACCTGGCAGCTGGCAGCTAGGTTGGCAGTTGGTAGCCTGGTTCTCCAGAACCTGGCAGCTGGCAGCTAGGTTCTAGAACTTGGCAGTTGTTAGCCACGTTCTCACAGAGAACCTGACTCAATCCAATGGCTGCTAACGGTTGGATCAAGTTAATGGGCAATCCATAGCCCATTAAGAGCATAGTGACACTCAATTGGAGCTGGCGACGCCGAAGATCATACTGTTCGTGGCGACACGTGTAAGATTGTCCGGACAGCAGCCAGGCGGCACCGGCGGAGGAGTGATTCCAGCGGAGCCATTCGTAGTGGTGGCCGCGATCCCCAAGAGCGTTTGACTGTTTGACCGAAGGATATGCTGCACCGATTCTTTGCCCTATCCCACATGCCGGGGCGCATAATGAAGGCACAAGAGCAGTATATAAGATAGGGCCTGGGGAAGAGATCCATACTTACCTGGACGGGGTTTATTGGTGATCATGAAGGCCAATGGCCTAGGTTCGGCTTTCCCATTGCACTACGGCTTGGCCGGCCTACCATCTTCCCAAAGTGGAGGAGTGGACGTCGTAATTTGTGGAAGTTGAGGGCTCGCGTACGCGCGGCCCTCTCCAAATTTTAAGGCCTAAGATGGATCTAATGGATCAATATCGTGTCCAACTTACAGTTGATTAAGCTAGAACCATCAGCTTGCTGCTTCATCCATTGAGCAGCGATCGCTTGTCCTGCCGGCGATGGCGGCTCGCAACTCTCGAATCCTCTGCGCCTCTGGATCCACCGTTGAGCCAATCTCGGGCTGCCTCGTTGGCTGCTGCATCAACATACCCGCCACTGCCGGCGCGTACGCTCCAGAAGGTCCCTGTTTTTTATCCAAATTCTCGCTGCCATTGAAAAGAATTTCTCGTTGTTCTACGGCTTCTCTCGTTTCAGTGAAGCCTTGCTCTTGCTGGAGAGCGGTGCTAGTCTCCACAGCCTGTGTGTGTATGTGAGACAGAGAGAGAGAGTAAGGATTTGTTTCTCCTCGAAAACACGCCTTACCTTGCGGGCTCTGGATGCGAGGATTTGCTCGTAGTTTTCCTCACTATACGCCTTGATCTTCGCCTCAGATTGAAGACTACAAGGCAAAGTGAGTGAGCGGCTGAGAGAATGTCACTGATGTCCTAAAACCTGAAGTTTTCCACATTCTCAGTTCTTCTGCGAAGTGATAACAAGCATTTTTGTGATCATTGAGAATGAATTGAAGAGATTTTTTTGACTGATTTCAATTCATGAAACAACAAAATATATTACAAGTTCGCTTCTTCAAGACGAAAAGGAAAACATCTTGAATCTGTGCAAATCCATGTCACAGCATTGACAATTTGGCTGAAGCCGCAAAGTATGGAACAATTATTGGTTGTTCTTGTTTTCTCTCCTTGATCTTCCCATCTGAGACTTGGGCATTCTTCTTGGGCTTGATCTTGCTGGTCTTGTTGCTGCTACTCCTCCATCCAAAACAGCCCATGCGCTTGTTAGGACTGAGATTGCCCTTCAACTCCGCAGCATGAACTTGAGCCATGGGTTTCCAATCACAAAATGGAGAATCGACAATGAAGAATTTGCAGAATTGCTATGGACTTGGTGCCTGGTGCCTGGAGCCTGGAATTATATTTTCTACACTGTGTCGCTACGAGTTCTTGACACTGAAGCTTCCCATCCTCTGTGTTTTATATCCCGGCTTTCCACGAGACTTTCCTTGCACACCACGGCATGCAAAAGACTCGGCATGCAAATGAAGTGTCCTGATGTGATGTTATGCTTTACCAGACATATCTTTGAAACTTATGCTTTACCAGACATATCTTGAAAGTTTCAAAGGGCAAAATTATCACGTGCAGTTTTAATTGGAATTTTAATGTGATTGAAAAGATTAACGTCCAGTATTCAATCGAGATATCTTAAATTTCCATGCTTTTGGGAGGATCACATCCCTCACACGAAATGGACTACCAAAATTTAGAACAGATTCAGATGTTCAAGATGACAGATTTATTTTCATTACAAAAAATAAAAAATGTAGAAGCCTATTACAGGAGTGGAAGTCTAGAGAAGTGACAATTGCATCTCACTGCTACTTTTCATAGTCTTGCTCACATTGCTTGCTACTTCTTTCAATTTCCATTGTCTCGTTGCAACCTCTTGTTGCTCGTCCGTGTTTCCACCTTGAACTCCTGCTGCCATTCCAAAATCAATGATCGTTTTGTATTTGAATAGAGTCTCGATTACAACAGTGCAAAAAAAAAATTCGCTTCATATTATTGTCTTGTTATCAAAACCCATGAGCAGAGGTTTCTCTAGTAGTAGACGCTTCAAATGCCGCGACAAAGACACCTCGTCGCTCGTGTCTTTCCTCTGCCTCTCGGTAGGTAGCATCCAAAACTTCCGAAGAGCTCATCACGGCACTCGGAAGGCTTCCGCGATGCAAGAGCACGACGAGCTTCTGGATATTGTGAGGGCAATCAACAGGACTCAGATTGTGGGTTGACTACTCCTCCATCCAAAGCACTAACTCCATTGAGCCAGTCACAAATTGGAGAGAAGAAAGGATATAGTCTTCGTGCGTGAAGGCTGAATTAGATTTTCTACGCTCTGTTGCTGCGAATTCCTGATTTCAATCCTTGTCCAAAAAACTTTCCGTGCAAACCAAGAAATGACTCGGCATGCAAACGAAGTGTCCTGGAAATGGATACGATGCTGCTCATTCATCCTAGCTTGACCAACTTATCCTGAGTACCAGATCTTAAAACAGAGAAGATATTTGGAGGGAGAACAAACAATTTGGAAGCTTTTCTCTACTATTACAGGAGTGGAAGTCTTGGCGAGGAAGAGAAGTGAGGCACGACAATTGCATCCTTTTTCTTTTTCTTTGACTCACTGCTGCTTTCCATAGTCTTGCTCCAATCTTGCGAATTCTCCACCTTGCTTGCTACTTTGAATTTCCATTGGCTCATCCATCCAAAACAATCGACCTTTGCAACCTCTTGTTGCTCGTCCATCTTGATGCTGTTTCCACCTGCTGCCATTCCAAAACAAATGAAAGAAATTCTCAGGGCACACATTATATACTTCGTCCTAACTTGCTAGCCAAGAAATATAGAGAGTTGTTAGGACTCCAGACTTTGACTTGAATAGAGTCTAGATCACAAGTAAGAATTAATATTATTGTCACGTGTTTCTCGGTCACAAGAATGTTATGCGGAAAAAGAATCATCGCTCGCTCGGGCACCACTATACATTGAAAAGATTTTCTCTACTACAAAGCTCTCATCTGTCAAAACCCACCGGACATGAGCAGAGGTTTCTCCAGCAGTAGACGCTTCAAATGCCGCGACAAAGACACCTCGTCGTTCGTGTCTTTCCTCCGCCTCTTACTACCGGCGGTAGCAGCCATACCTGTGAAGAGAGATAGATCTGTAGACATCATAGTGGGAGCGAGTTTTCTTGCCTGGTAGTGTATTCGCTCGGTTCAATTGAGAGGTAGCATCCAAAACTTCCGAAGAGCTCAGCACTGCACTCGGATCGCAAGCGCAGGCTTCCGCAATGCAAGAGCATGACGAGCTTCTGAAAGCAGGAGGATTTTGTGAGGACGGCCATTCTTTTCCAGCAAGGGAACTATCGGGTGTTACCTGTACATGTGATCCACAAACTCGTCGACAAGAACAGGCCAAGCACCTGGAGCGGCAGCTACGTTAGTTAGACCAGAGCACGCGAAGGGCGAAGTTTTCTCTACCTTCTGAATCGTTATTGCTCAAATCCTCGTGCACCACCCTACTAAACTCCAGGACTTGTCGCCAGGTATCTTCGGTAATACCATGGCGATGGTGCATTCGCACAAACTCGCACCACTGGTCGATCAGCCTGAAACGCCCGGTTAAGGCCAGCCTCCAGGCATCCACCGCGATGCTCACAGCTGAGAGGAAGAATAACGGAGTGAGAAACCATCCAGCAGCAGGCAACAACACAACACTTACTGAGGCTTTTTCCCGGCATCCAAACCGGCGAGCATCTAAGAGCTGCAGCAAATTGCGAGGGGTTCAGCGCGACTATTCCCACTGGCGAGAGCACTCACATTGAGCCATCCCAAAAGAAAGTAGCATACCTCTCGTGGGACGAATGACATTGGAAGATCCAGCCCGAAATTTCACTTTGCTGAGACCATCTTCTTTTCTTGGTTCAAGAGTTCTCCATCGGACGGTTGGTGGCTCCTCGCACTTCACAGAGATGGAGTTAGCCGAGAACACCCGCAGAATCTACGTCCACTCTACCATCAGAAAAGGTAAAATTCATGACCCTCTGCCCCATCTATGTCTTCAATGAACACAAGCTCTTCCATTTCTTCATAGCTCCGAGTTTAGGGGAAAGTGCCGAATTGATTCCTGGGCCCATAGACATCCCATGCATTCAACATGTTGCAAACCAAATGTAGCTTCTCTAGAGCAAAATGTTCTCACCTCTTGCTCTTATCACACATGACAAAAGAACCAAATTTTCATTCTCTTGCACACTATCGTCTTTAACATGGTGTTCTTGACAACAAATGCCTTTGTGAAGCTGTGGATGTATAGCATCTGGAGTCGTGCCCCCAATGCAGCCAATTGAGTATATCCTTCCTTGCCATTGATTTGCAATCTAGGTCTTTTAACACCTTAGAGGAAGATGTTCACAAAGATTTGCACAAACTAGGCTAAAGATAAAAAATCATTATGAATGTTATTCTACTGACTGCTCATGTTGCAATGAAAAGCACTTTCCTTTAGCAAAAGAACAAACCATAGCAACTTCTCTATAGATGGTCCCAGGTTAATGGTGTCTAACCCCTCACTTCATGCTCATCTTCCTGATTATAGTCCCAGTTTCAACAAACACCTTTACCAATTCCATGAATGGTGGAGCTTGTATTTGGATGCAAGTTTGCATGGTGTTGGTGAAGAGCTCATTCATGTGTGACATAGGCAACACTAAGGGGAATGGTAAGACCCATGCTACAACATTGAGGCTGATTCCTTAACTTTAGGCTCGTGTGCACTAATTGTTGAAGGCATATATGAGTTGGGCTTGACTACTTCTCAAGAATAGCATGCTTAAGGAGATTGCAATTTTGTGCAATAACGTTTGGCCAAGAAGATCAACAGTAGTGAACACTTCAATCACTTTTCCAAACGTAACCATTTTAATATTTGAATTGAGTGAGAAAGGTTTTGCGAGTGATGAAAATCATTTAGTTATCTCTTAAAAAAATGGGGATGCATTTTGCGAGTGATGCAAGTGAGGCAGATATTCTGCGACGCGGCATTTGGAAACTGGGGTGCCATTTGCCACCCAAGGAACGAGGTGGCATACCGGGTGATCTTCGAGGCCCACGTGCATTTGGAGGACGCCAGGCGGATGTTCTTGTCTCTCCCTCGGGCAAAGTCCTGGTGGTGGATCCAGATGATGGCGGCCTACGCCGGCTATGGCAAGGTGGCGGAGGCGAGCGAGATCTACAACTGGATGCCGCAGCCTGCTGCTCATTGCCACCATCGGATTCCATCGCTGCCAAGTCTTCTTGCCAAGTGCATCAAGGTCGCCAACTTGATGCCCGAGACGACACGGTGAGTAGGGGGTACGGAGACCACGGAGGCCGTACAGCATTTGACAATTTGATCTGAGTGACTGTTGAAGCATGCAACATGGTGTAGGCACACCATCACCTGGACGTCGATCATGGACGCGTGCACCATGGTCCTCTCAGCAGTTCTTACGGCATTCTCGGCTCCAGTAGAACTCCGCGACATGGGGCTGAGCGTGGAGCACTACTGCGCTGCTCACACTGCTGACGAGGAACAAACCCTACGAGATAATGCGATACCGTTCGTGGCCATGCCGGGCCACCGGCACTCCTTGACGTTCCGTTGACGGAAGCGACGGGGCATGGACTAAAGCGGTCAAGATGTTGACCGTTTGATTAGGTCTTTGACCAAAAGACCGGATCTTTGCCCTATCTATATAAGATAGGGCCTGTACCTGGGTGGGGTTTATTGGTGATTATGAAGGCCAATGGCCTAGGTTTGGCTTTCCCATTGCACTACGGCTTGGCCGGCCTACCATCTTCCCAAAGTGGAGGAGTGGACGTTGTAATTTGAGGGCTGGCGTACCTCTCTGATTTTAAAATTTCTAAGATGTCTTATCTTTAATACGGTTTGTGTTTCTTTAACGTAGCTTGTGCAAATTTGGCTATAGTTAGTCCAATCTACGCATAGAAACAAAATTGCTTTGCTGAAAACAAAACTCATGAAAGATCACGGTGAAAAAGTTAAAATCATTTCTTCTCAACAAGAGACATAATGTGCACTGATATTGCGTTGGATTTCTTCTGCTAGGCACCATCGCGCTCTCCAATTAGCGCGACCAAAACCATCCAGCACCAAGCAACAGATCAAACTAAGGGCATAATGTAGAGTAAGGATTGCCCTATTCCTAACGGTCCATTAGCTTTTGCCGCTTGGTGCCCATTGGGGATTCTCATCTTGATCTTAGCAAAGTCCTTCTTCCACGTTTCGAAGTTGTTCTGTAATTCGGCGCGGGTGAAGCTTGGAGTGAATTTCTTCGGATTCACCTCCATCTTTTCTTCCGGGAACTCTGCGCACACGACCACAAATAGCTAGACGGGTAGCCGTTTTTGCAGTCATTTACCTTGGAAGCTGGCCTGATCAATCTGATGGTTCTCCACCCAAACGAAACCATCTATTTCCAGGATTCCGTAATACCAGTCATCCTTGTCACCGGCCTAGAAGACGATATGCTCATGATCCAAGTGACTAACTATTCTTACCATGATGGTCACTGGCGGTCTGTAGCTCTTCGGACGCGCTGCTGTCTCCAGGAGTTCCTGTATGGTGTACATAGCTGGCTGGTAGAGATTCTCAACGCCGGCGTTGCGTTTGAAATCCAACGTCACCTTGAGCCGCAGGCCACGAAGCGTGTAGCGTTTAGTGTACACGTATGGGAAGGTTTTCCGCGTCAACCAGGGTCACGTGTCTTCCTTGTCAGCCTCATACTGGAGCACAAAGTCCGCTTTTTTGTCAGATGGCGATGACGGGGGCTCCTTTTCAAGTTCGCGGGGCCTTGTAAAGCGGCCAAGGTTCCGTAGCATCCTGTCCAGTATCGGTGCGACCTGCATCTCTCCTTTGCAATCACCTTGGAACGCAGTCGAGTAGGCCACATCGTTGGCGATGAGCTTGTTGACGCAATGAAGAGTTTCGCCTGAGATCTCCACGGCAGCAAACCTAGGCATCTGATGCTTGATCTCTATCAAGCCATAGCGCATGCGAAAGTCGGCCTCTTTATGGAGGAATTGCGAAGAGTTGCTCCTCCTGCGCTCCAGCGATCATGAGCTGTCCGACATGTCGAGCATGACCAGACAAGGCTGGGAGAGCTTACCGATTTCATGGACAGCTTGTTGAGGTGCCAAAATGTGGTGCTAGTGAGCCTTCTCACCTGTAGAAATCTTTCAATGCTAAATCACATGTTATGAGTTGCCGATTTGAAACAATCAAGAGCTACCAGAAAAGCCCATTTGGTTTTATACACATCTACATCCTCCAACTATCTTCCGGCACCAAGGTGCACCGTCTCCACCAAGAACTCCCACAACAAGAGAAAATGTAGTCAAATGGGAGTGTGCCAGTCAAAGAAGAATGTAGCCGAATGGGAGTGTGCCGGTCAAAAGAGTGCCAAAAGACCACAGTCGTTTGACGGACGGATGCCGACGGGAGTGGAAATATACAAATGCCATGTAAGTGCTTGAGAGAGAGTGAAACAGGTGGAGCAATCTTTGATCTATAGACGTTCTAGAAAGGCCATTCTGTGCGGTCCTCTCGAATCATCTCCTCGGCCGCACTACCGTTGAGCAGACTCTGTCAATCGGCTCGGGCTGCCTTGCTGGCTGCTGCGTGTTTTCACTGAAACGGAACAGGTGAGAAAAAATTATTCTCCATGGTATCCCTTGGACCAGATTGAAGACTACAGCGAGCAACCCGAGAATCAAACGAGAGTCCTCTATCCAGATAGTCATTGTAGTCCCAGAGGAAAATCTCCTCGCGCTTGTTGTAGGTGCGTGAGATATCAACCATTTGTCATTGAGCAGAATTGAAGGTGTGCAGATAACACACATTGACAATCTGGCTGAAGCCGCAAAGTTATTGTTGTTGTTTTTACTCCTTGGCCAGGCTTGATCTTGTTGGTATTGTTGCCATCCAAAGCAGATTGTTGGAACTGCGATGCTGTTGATTACCCTTGAACCTGAGCCATGTGTTTCCAAATTACAAAATGATTGCACAATTGCAGAATTAGTAGATTTTCTTCTGCGTTTTATATCCTGCCTTTGTATAAAACTTAATCTACATGCTAAATATATCTCATTTTAAATAATTCCGGTTTGCTCTAAGAGTGGACTGGGGCATGGGGCTGTGCTTTTGTGCCGGATTGGTTGTTGCACACTTCCCAGATTCAATTGATTGATTGCAGCGGGGCAGTGATCTTAGGGACATCAAGAAGCGAGTGAATCCCATCTACGACAAAGACGAAATGACTTCTATGATTTTCTCACGGCCGAGGAAAATGGACACCATTTACGAATCCTTTGATGGAGACGAGAGAAGCAACGCGGCCAGTTCCATGGCTAAGCATTTTGTGACGAAGTACGTTTTTGGACATGCAGGTTGAGGACTACATCCTTCTGCAAAGAGATAAACCCTCGATCAGTGGTGTCGTTCGTGCGAGGAGGATACTCTCAGCTCGCGCTCTGGTGGACTGCATGGATTGGCAGGGAAGCAACTCGGGGAGAGCCAAGGCCAAGTACAAGCGATTGTACGTGGAGCTCTATGCGAATCTCTACACCAGCAAGCACAGGAAGGCCAACACGGCCGAGACAAGACGCGCTGTGGAAGCGTTTAAGCTTTGGGTGGGACACAAATCGGAGAGAGAAAAAAATCTTAACTTGACAAGCATCCTTGGAGATCTTTGGATTTGTAGCTTAAGGAAGAAAATTACCTTGAGCTTGTTCACGGACGGAGCTAGACGAACTTGCTCCGATCCTTGACTGCTACATTGTACCTGGTAGATCTTGGAGTGCCCGATTGATAGCCGTGCACATTTCTCCACACAAAAAACCGTCACTTAGCTTGCTGATAACAGTTCCAAGTGTCGGATTTGTTTGTGCGTCCCGTCTTCGAGTCGAACACCACCAGCTCCAATACGCTCTGAGCCTGCAAGATCTACCATGTCAGGTTTTCTAAGCAACTTACGAGAGTTGACACTCGAACTAATGCGACCATCCCTGCTTTCAATTACCGAAAAGCTCTTGCTATGTCACCATTAATATTAGCCGGCCTAGCTCAGCTGGTAGAGCCGGACTTTGTCTTCAATTATAGTCAAGCAGCGTGCACTCCGTCGTGCTGCCCCCCTTGGCCCCCTTCCTTTTCTTTTTTTTTTTTTTTTTTTTTTT
>NW_003314562.1:0-5000 GCF_000143415.4 Selaginella moellendorffii | reverse complement strand
GGAAGGATAGTGGGGGATGCGAGTGTTGGGCAGCCGAGGTCAGACCTCGGGTGCCCGGCTCCACACCCCCAGCTAGACTTCCAGTGCATGTGCGGGCTGCTGCTGGGCTCCTCCCCGCGTGCACCATGTCGGGGTCGGACTCGGGCTCCATCTCGGACTCGGGTTCCGGCTCGGACATGGACACGTGGGGGTGAAAGCCCAAAGCGCTTGTCTCCCTGGGGCGTGGTAGGCTGCGAGCTCTGGAAGGATAGTGGGGGATGGGAGTGTGGGCAGCCGAGGTCAGACCTCGGGTGCCCGGCTCCACACCCCCTGCTGGACTTCCAGGGCACGTGCGGGCTCCTGCCTGCTTGGACTTGGGCTTGAAGTCAGGCTCGAGCACGTACTCGGGCTTTTGCTCGGGCTCGCGTTTGGACTTGGCTCCTGCTCACGCTCAAGCTTGAACTCGGACTGGGACAAATAGCCAAAAGCTGTTGTCCCAGAAAGAGGAGGGACTTTCTTACCTGTAGGATGATGGGTGGGGAGTGGAGGCTCTCGGGCAGCTGGGGTTGAACTGCGGCTGCCCAGCTCTGCTTCCCATACAAACGAGAGTTGGCTCGCTTGCCAGGGTCACGTCGTGGCGCTTCGATGGCTCCCCTTGTGTGCCTCACCTTGTGGGCTTCCCGTGCCCACCGGCCGAAGGAAACGGTGCTCAGCTGCTCTGGTGGCAAGCACGTGCAGCATCCGTCCAGGTGTTACCCGATCGGCGATCCAGACGCGGAACTCCCGACGTGGAATGCCTGGGCAGTGTCGCATGTGTGAGTGCTCGTGGCCTTTGGCCGGTGGCGTGGGGGGGGCCTCCCCAGTATTGATGGGGGGTGGGGTTGTGCAAGGGTTCTCGGCTGCGGAGAGCCTCGGCGTGGCTTCCCTGGCACCCACTCCAGCGTTTGGCAGAGTCGTGCTGTGCGGTCCATGGGCATGGCCTTGGGACCACATCCGCACGCCTGTCGGGCGAGGGGGAGGGAGGCAGCAGTGTGGTCCTCCGGGCTTCCAAGGGAGGCGAGCCTCGGGGGTGGCACGGCTGCTTGGCAAGGGCCAGCGTCACGCGGCGGGAAAGGGGAGGGGCCCCCACCTGCCGTGCGACGGAGGGAGGAAGGGGGGAGGACTCTCCCGGGCCCAAACCGCGCGGAGAAGCCTCAGCCTGCGTGCGTGTGAGGGAGGGGGGGAAGGCCCTGCCCGCCTGCCACGTGGCACGAAAGGCGGGGGGAGGGGAAAAAAAAGTGGCCCGGAATGTCTGGGGCCCAAAACGCGCGATTTTTCGCGAAAAGTTGGGAAGGTACCACGTGTTCCGCGGGCTTTTTTTGGGGCCCAAAACGCGCGATTTTCACGAAAAGTTGGGGAGGTACCCCGCATTTCGCGGGGCGCGTTTTGGGGCCCAAAACGCGCGATTTTTCGCGAAAAGTTGGGAAGGTACCATGTGTTCCGCGGGCTTTTTTGGGCCCAAAACGCGTGATTTTCACGAAAAGTTGGGGAGGTACCCCGCATTTCGCAGCGTGCATTTTGGGGCCCAAAACACGGTCTTCGTGAATTGTTGGGGAGGTACCACACGTCCCGCAGGTTTTTTGGCACCCAAAAAGAACACGGGATTGTGGAGGTACACTGCAGCTTTGGATCAGCTGCCCCACTATAAGAGTAGGGGGAGTGTGAAATATTTCAGAGTGGGTTCAAACCGTGACTATGGCACTGGATCCCATCAGACCTCCAAAGTTAAGCGTCCCTGGGCTTGAATAGTACTGGGCTGGGTGACCACCCGGGAAGTCCAAGTGACCCCCTCTTTTTTTTTTCCTTACAAGTCATTTATTTTTGTAAGATCACTGTTTTAATATATAAACTTTGAGTATTTTTCCATAGCATATAAGTGTATGGTCTTTAAATACTACTTACAATTGTGAATGTAAGGTGTATTTGCCAAATTGTGTCGTTAGCTAGTTATTAACTAGGATATAAGTTAGAAATAATGTGTTGGTGATTGTCACCACGTGGCATGGCAAGCAAGTCCAAACATATGTGTGTCACGTGGCATACAAGGTCAAGGACACTAAACTCTAACTATGAGAACAAGCCAAAGGGCATGCCACGTGTCAATGTGACACATTGAAAACCATAAAACTCAGAACAAACCAAAGCACATGCCACGTGTCAATGTGGCACACATTGAAAACCATAAAACTCTATGAGAACAAACCAAAGGGCATGCCACGTGTCAATGTGGCACACATTGAAAACAATAAAACTCTATGAGATCAAACCAAAGACCATGCCACGTGTCAAAATAAAACTCGGATATATCCAGGGCTAGACACATCCAGGGCCGGACATGTCGGGGGCCCGACATATCGGGTGCCCGACATATCGGGTGCCCGACATGTCCGGGGCCAGACATGTCCGGGCCCGGATATATCCGGGGCCTGACATGTCCGGGTGCCCGACATGTCCGGGGCCGGACATGTCCGGGCCCGGATATATCCGGGGCCCGACATGTCCAGGGCCGGACATATTGGGGCCCGGATATATCCGGGGCCCGACATATCGGGTGCCTGACATGTCCGGGGCCAGACATGTCCGGGCCCGGATATATCCGGGGCCTGACATGTCCGGGTGCCCGACATGTCCGGGGCCGGACATGTCCGGGCCCGGATATATCCGGGGCCCGACATGTCCAGGGCCGGACATATTGGGGCCCGGATATATCCGGGGCCCGACATGTCTGGGGCCCGACATATCGGGTGCCTGACATGTCCAGGGCCAGACATGTCCGGGCCCGGATATATCCAGGGCCTGACATGTCCGGGGCCGGACATGTCCGGGGCCCGATATCTCTGGGTGCCCGACATGTCCGGGGCCCGACATATCGGGTGCCCGACATGTCCGGGGCCCGGATATATCTGGGGCCCGACATGTCTGGGGACCCACATATCTGGGCACAGACATGTCCGGGGCCTAAGGTATGCCAAGGGTTTGCCACGTGGCATCCATAGGTACCACCTCTCCAAGGGTTTGTCACGTGGCATGCAACCTCCAAGATGCACCTTTCCAAAGGTTTGCCACGTGGCATGCAACCTCCAAGATGCACCTTTCCAAGGGTTTACCACGTGGCATCCATAGGTACCACCTCTCCAAGGGTTTGTCACATGGCATGCAACCTCGAAGATGCCATCTTTCCAAGGGTTTGCCATGTGGCATCCATAGGTACCACCTCTCCAAGGGTTTACCACGTGGCATGCAACCTCCAAGATGCCACCTCTCCAAGGGTTTGGCACGTGGCATGCTATAAGTACATAAAAGTATGCCACGTGGCATGCCACCTCATCCAAACCATCCGTCTGAATGCCACCTTCTAAAAGGTATAGCTCATGGCATATAAATTGCTCAAAATGTATGCCACGTGGCAAACCCTACCCTACCCTAAACCCTAAACCCTACGCTTGCACATGGCATAGTGTTGCGTTCCATACATTGAGCCAGTGTGCCATCTTTAGAGCACGTGGAATAACACGTGGCGATATAAGTTACTACGAAAAAAAACAACTCAAAAACATCCAACTTTAGCCGAAATATGAGTTGGCAACACTACATTTACTACCATGACACCAAGCTCGAAATATGTCACGTGACTCTTACGTTGAAAAACCACTAAAAACGGCACATGTTACATGGCATGAACAGTGTGCCACGTGTCATCCGCTCCTAGGAGTCGTCTCGTGACACTCGGAAAAAAAAAGTAAGAAAAAATGACCACTTTTTCATTGTTGATGTTGCAGAAGTCGCAGCACTTCCAGATTCTAAGCCCGAACACTAATACATGCTGTGGGGTGAAAGCCCAAAGCGTGTGTCTCCCAGGGGGGGGGGGCTGTGGGGGGTTCCAAAAGTATAGTAGGGATAGTGTGGGTGTTGGAGGTCGGGTAGCCGAGGTGGAGTCCGAGTTGAACTCGGAGTCCGAGTCCGGGTCCGAATCCGGGCGAGCGAGTGCTCTTCACGTGGTATACTGCGTGCGGGGCGAGCTCAAAGTGGGCTTTGGCTTCTGGCTTTGGCTCGTGGCTCTGCTTTTGCTACCTGCAACATCACACTCCCTGCTCGCCACCACAATGCGCATTGGGACGGGTCCTGGTGAAAGCCGGGAGACTCGGATCTTTGCGTGCGGTGGTGGTGGGCTGGCTGGCAGTTAATCCTCCTGATGTGGGGTGGTGTGTGCCTTTGGTAGAGGGCTGCACACCTATTGCTGTGGTGCAACACATGTGCTTGTGACGGGTCCTGGCCAATGCTCCGGCAGAACCGGGAGACTCGGACGACCAACATGTGTGGTGCGCCACAGCTCGGGCTAGCCTCTCGCTTTTGTGTGTGTTTTGGGGCAGTGGGGTGTTCGCACCCCCTCCCAAGCACACACCCCTTGCTGTGCTGTAACCGTTGAGTCCGGATCCGGGCGGGCAAAATTCCCTCGTGTTTGAACGTGGGTGAGCTCAGTCGCATGGGGGCTTAGCTGGTGCTTCACAGCCGGGGAAGTGATGCTCTAGACATCTACCCTTTTGTGAAAAATGCATGTGATGGGGGAGCAAGAAGTCATATGCTCTGTGCTATTGAGCGACCTTTTGGAATCTCGGGCAGGGGATGTATTTCTACCTGGCGAAAGGATCGGTCGCTCCATAGCACAAGAGCATGTAACTTCTTGCTCCCTCCCGTCACATGCATTTTTAACAAAGGTTTGCTCCTCTTGTTGTGTCCTTGATGGGTGATGGCTCCACTTACATGTGATGCTGAATGAACTGATGTTCCTGGTGTGACCACCAAGTCCGGATCCGGGCGGGCAATTCCCTTGTCTTGAACTTGGGTGAGCTCAGTCGCATGGGGGCTTGGTGGGGAGCTGGGTTCTGAGGTGATTGACGCAAAACACGTATGTGCCTGCATGCCCTTTGCCCCGCACACTAAGTAAGCATGTGGTGGAGGACATATGCTCCGTGGCACACGGA
>NW_003314561.1:0-12830 GCF_000143415.4 Selaginella moellendorffii | reverse complement strand
GGGGTTGTGATTATGTCCACCTGCGACGACTATTTTTGGCAGTGGTTCCAGAGTAACGCAGACGTTGAGCAGTCGCAGCCAGTTGGTGTGGGGCACCTTGGTGAAAAGAACGCCAAGGCATTCCTGTCAAGCCTCGTTGCCAAGCGCATAGCAGCAAGTGCCACAGCTCCCGACTCGTGGTCGGAGCAGAGGGTGTATGAGATCTGTGGAGCTCATACACTAAAGGTTATCTGGTTCACCCAGAGCCTTTACGAGCCTACCAATAACCAAGAATTTCCAAACCCACATTACAGGTTTTCAAGCTCTTCAAACTCTCTCTATCGGTAAATTAGTTATCCAGAGTTTCAGTCAGGTTCTCTAGTTAGCCAGGAAGAAAAACTCTTCCTACAGATTAGCATTTGTTTAGCTTACAACAACTTGTAGCCAGCAAGGAATCTGGATCTTCCAACATGTTTTGAGTTGATGTCCCATTTCATAGCTCATCTGTTTGAAAATAAACTAAAGAAAATTAAAACAGTCAACTAGTCTCTCTGATACCAAATTGGAACCACGTAACGGGCGACTTTAGGTTTAACACATTTTAGGGTTTGGCGGCTATGGCGGCTGAAGCGGTGAGGGAGCTGAAGAAGTCGCTCAACGACGACGAGGGTTTCATTGATAGGCACGAAGAGATGACTGATCTGCTCACACATATTGAGGAAGGCTTCAACCGCATCGCTGTAGTGATAGGCCCCAACAATTCAGGCAAGTCTGCTCTGCTCAAGCAGCTCAGGAAGATGTGGGATGCCAACCCTCTGCTGAAAGCCCAGTTGCCGCTCTTCTACATGGACATGAGGGCTGCGGACTTCAGTTCTCCGGAGCTGGCTGCTGCACAGATTGCAAGACAGATGCGAGCTTGGGCTTCTTGGCTCAAAGATGTGGCAGCGGCCCTTCTGAAGACGATCGGAGGTGTCAGTGTCGATCTCAAGAAGCTGACATTCAAGGGCGAAAACCTTGATGCATCGAGCTTTCTAGAGCTGTTAAAAGCGGAGCTAGTGAAGGACTTGGGCTTTGTCATGAGTTGGTTTATGAGCCTGGAGGCTGAAAACCAGCATAGGAGGCCAATTTTTGTCATCGATGAAGCTGATAGGCTAAAGCGGTGGTCCGACCAGGATGTAGGCACCCTTCTGGGATGTTTCATAGCCATCACCAAGCAGGACCGGACTGGGGTTGTGATTATGTCTACCTGCGACGACTTTTTTTGGCAGTGGTTCCAGAGTCACACAGACGTTGAGCAGTGGAAGCCAGTTGGTGTGGGGCACCTTGGTGAAAAGAACGCCAAGGCATTCCTGTCAAGCCTCGTCGCCAAGCGCATAGCAGCAAGTGCCACAGCTCCCGACTCGTGGTCGGAGCAGAGGGTGTATGAGATCTGTGGAGCTCATACACTAAAGGTTATCTGGTTCACCCAGAGCCTTTATGAGCCTACCAATAACCAAGAATTTCCAAACCCACATTACAGGTTTTCAAGCTCTTCAAACTCTCTCTATCGGTAAATTAGTTCTCCAGAGTTTCAGTCAGGTTCTCTAGTTAGCCAGGAAGAAAAACTCTTCCTACAGATTAGCATTTGTTTATCTTACAACAACTTGTAGCCAGCAAGGAATCTGGATCTTCCAACATGTTTTGAGTTGATGTCCCATTTCACAGCTCATCTGTTTGAAAATAAACTAAAGAAAATTAAAACAGTCAACTAGTCTCTCTGATACCAAATTGGAACCACGTAACGGGCGACTTTAGGTTTAACACATTTTAGGGTTTGGCGGCTATGGTGGCTGAAGCGGTGAGGGAGCTGAAGAAGTCGCTCAATGATGATGACGAAGAAGTCGCTCAACGACGACGATCAGTCATTTCTTCTTTGATAGGCACGAAGAGATGACTGATCTGCTCACACATATTGAGGAAGGCTTCAACTGCATCGCTGTAGTGATAGGCCCCAACAATTCAGGCAAGTCTGCTCTGCTCAAGCAGCTCAGGAAGATGTGGGATGCCAACCCTCTGCTGAAAGCCCAGTTGCCGCTCTTCTACATGGACATGAGGGCTGCGGACTTCAGTTCCCCGGAGCTGGCTGCTGCACAGATTGCAAGACAGATGCGAGCTTGGGCTTCTTGGCTCAAAGATGTGGCAGCGGCCCTTCTGAAGACGATCGGAGGTGTCAGTGTCAATCTGAAGAAGCTGACGTTCAAGGGCGTAAACCTTGATGCATCGAGCTTTCTAGAGCTGTTAAAAGCGGAGCCAGTGAAGGACTTGGGCTCTGTCATGAGTTGGTTTATGAGCCTAGCGGCTGAAAACCAGCATAGGAGGCCAATTTTTGTCATCGATGAAGCTGACAGGCTGAAGCGGTGGTCCGACCAGGATGTAGGCACCCTCCTGGGATGTTTCCCAGCCATGACCAAGCAAGACTGGACTGGGGTTGTGATTATGTCCACCTGCGACGACTTTTTTTGGCAGTGGTTCCAGAGTCACGCAGACGTTGAGCAGTGGCAGCTAGTTGGTGTGGGGCACCTTGGTGAAAAGAACGCCAAGGCATTCCTGTCAAGCCTCGTTGCCAAGCGCATAGCAGCAAGTGCCACAGCTCCCGACTCGTGGTCGGAGCAGAGGGTGTATGAGATCTATGGAGCTCATACACTAAAGGTTATCTGGTTCACCCAGAGCCTTTACAAGCCTACCAATAACCAAGAATTTCCAAAACCACATTACAGGTTTTCAAGCTCTTCAAACTCTCTCTATCGGTAAATTAGTTCTCCAGAGTTTCAGTTAGGTTCTCTAGTTAGCCAGGAAGAAAAACTCTTCCTACGGATTAGCATTCATTTAGCTTACAACAACTTGTAGCCAGCAAGGAATCTGGATCTTCCAACATGTTTTGAGTTGACGTCCCATCTCGCAGTTCATCTGTTTGAAAATAAACTAAGGAAAATTAAAACAGTCAACTAGTCTCTCTGGTACCAAATTGGTACCACGTAACGGGCGACTTTAGGTTTAACACATTTTAGGGTTTGGCGGCTATGGCGGCTGAAGCGGTGAGGGAGCTGAAGAAGTCGCTCAACGACGACGAGGGTTTCATTGATAGGCACGAAGAGATGACTGATCTGCTCACACATATTGAGGAAGGCTTCAACCACATCGCTGTAGTGATAGGCCCCAACAATTCAGGCAAGTTTGCTCTGCTCAAGCAGCTCAGGAAGATGTGGGATGCCAACCCTCTGCTGAAAGCCCAGTTGCCGCTCTTCTACATGGACATGAGGCCTGCGGACTTCAGTTCTCTGGAGCTGGCTGCTGCATAGATTGCAAGACAGATGCGAGCTTGGGCTTCTTGGCTCAAAGATGTGGCAGTGGCCCTTCTGAAGACGATCGGAGGTGTCAGTGTCGATCTCAAGAAGCTGACATTCAAGGGCGTAAACCTTGATGCATCGAGCTTTCTAGAGCTGTTAAAAGCGGAGCCAGTGAAGGACTTGGGCTTTGTCATGAGTTGGTTTATGAGCCTGGAGGCTGAAAACCAGCATAGGAGGCCAATTTTTGTCATCGATGAAGCTGACAGGCTGAAGCGGTGGTCCGACCAGGATGTAGGCACCCTCCTGGGATGTTTCATAGCCATCACCAAGCAGGACCGGACTGGGGTTGTGATTATGTCCACCTGCGACGACTTTTTTTGGCAGTGGTTCCAGAGTCACGTAGACGTTGAGCAGTGGAAGCCAGTTGGTGTGGGGCACCTTGGTGAAAAGAACGCCAAGGCATTCCTGTCAAGCCTCGTCGCCAAGCGCATAGCAGCAAGTGCCACAGCTCCCGACTCGTGGTCGGAGCAGAGGGTGTATGAGATCTGTGGAGCTCATACACTAAAGGTTATCTGGTTCACCCAGAGCCTTTACGAGCCTACCAATAACCAAGAATTTCCAAACCCACATTACAGGTTTTCAAGCTCTTCAAACTCTCTCTATCGGTAAATTAGTTCTCCAGAGTTTCAGTCAGGTTCTCTAGTTAGCCAGGAAGAAAAACTCTTCCTACAGATTAGCATTTGTTTAGCTTACAACAACTTGTAGCCAGCAAGGAATCTAGATCTTCCAACATGTTTTGAGTTGATGTCCCATTTCACAGCTCATCTGTTTGAAAAAAAACTAAAAAAAATAAAAAAAGTCAACTAGTCTCTCTGATACCAAATTGGAACCACGTAACGGGCGACTTTAGGTTTAACACATTTTAGGGTTTGGCGGCTATGGTGGCTGAAGCGGTGAGGGAGCTGAAGAAGTCGCTCAATGATGATGACGAAGAAGTCGCTCAACGACGACGATCAGTCATTTCTTCTTTGATAGGCACGAAGAGATGACTGATCTGCTCACACATATTGAGGAAGGCTTCAACTGCATCGCTGTAGTGATAGGCCCCAACAATTCAGGCAAGTCTGCTCTGCTCAAGCAGCTCAGGAAGATGTGGGATGCCAACCCTCTGCTGAAAGCCCAGTTGCCGCTCTTCTACATGGACATGAGGGCTGCGGACTTCAGTTCCGCGGAGCTGGCTGCTGCACAGATTGCAAGACAGATGCGAGCTTGGGCTTCTTGGCTCAAAGATGTGGCAGCGGCCCTTCTAAAGACGATCGGAGGTGTCTGTGTCAATCTGAAGAAGCTGACGTTCAAGGGCGTAAACCTTGATGCATCGAGCGTTCTAGAGCTGTTAAAAGCGGAGCCAGTGAAGGACTTGGGCTCTGTCATGAGTTGGTTTATGAGCCTAGCGGCTGAAAACCAGCATAGGAGGCCAATTTTTGTCATCGATGAAGCTGACAGGCTGAAGCGGTGGTCCGACCAGGATGTAGGCACCCTCCTAGGATGTTTCCCAGCCATGACCAAGCAAGACTGGACTGGGGTTGTGATTATGTCCACCTGCGACGACTTTTTTTGGCAGTGGTTCCAGAGTCACGCAGACGTTGAGCAGTGGCAGCCAGTTGGTGTGGGGCACCTTGGTGAAAAGAACGCCAAGGCATTCCTGTCAAGCCTCGTTGCCAAGTGCATAGCAGCAAGTGCCACAGCTCCCGACTCGTGGTCGGAGCAGAGGGTGTATGAGATCTATGGAGCTCATACACTAAAGGTTATCTGGTTCACCCAGAGCCTTTACAAGCCTACCAATAACCAAGAATTTCCAAAACCACATTACAGGTTTTCAAGCTCTTCAAACTCTCTCTATCGGTAAATTAGTTCTCCAGAGTTTCAGTTAGGTTCTCTAGTTAGCCAGGAAGAAAAACTCTTCCTACGGATTAGCATTCATTTAGCTTACAACAACTTGTAGCCAGCAAGGAATCTGGATCTTCCAACATGTTTTGAGTTGACGTCCCATCTCGCAGTTCATCTGTTTGAAAATAAACTAAGGAAAATTAAAACAGTCAACTAGTCTCTCTGGTACCAAATTGGTACCACGTAACGGGCGACTTTAGGTTTAACACATTTTAGGGTTTGGCGGCTATGGCGGCTGAAGCGGTGAGGGAGCTGAAGAAGTCGCTCAATGATGATGACGAAGAAGTCGCTCAACGACGACGATCAGTCATTTCTTCTTTGATAGGCACGAAGAGATGACTGATCTGCTCACACATATTGAGGAAAGCTTCAACCGCATCGCTGTAGTGATAGGCCCCAACAATTCAGGCAAGTCTGCTCTGCTCAAGCAGCTCAGGAAGATGTGGGATGCCAACCCTCTGCTGAAAGCCCAGTTGCCGCTCTTCTACATGGACATGAGGGCTGCGGACTTCAGTTCCCCGGAGCTGGCTGCTGCACAGATTGCAAGACAGATGCGAGCTTGGGCTTCTTGGCTCAAAGATGTGGCAGCGGCCCTTCTGAAGACGATCGGAGGTGTCAGTGTCAATCTGAAGAAGCTGACGTTCAAGGGCGTAAACCTTGATGCATCGAGCTTTCTAGAGCTGTTAAAAGCGGAGCCAGTGAAGGACTTGGGCTCTGTCATGAGTTGGTTTATGAGCCTAGCGGCTGAAAACCAGCATAGGAGGCCAATTTTTGTCATCGATGAAGTTGACAGGCTGAAGCGGTGGTCCGACCAGGATGTAGGCACCCTCCTGGGATGTTTCCCAGCCATGACCAAGCAAGACTGGACTGGGGTTGTGATTATGTCCACCTGCGACGACTATTTTTGGCAGTGGTTCCAGAGTAACACAGACGTTGAGCAGTGGCAGCCAGTTGGTGTGGGGCACCTTGGTGAAAAGAACGCCAAGGCATTCCTGTCAAGCCTCGTTGCCAAGCGCATAGCAGCAAGTGCCACAGCTCCCGACTCGTGGTCGGAGCAGAGGGTGTATGAGATCTATGGAGCTCATACACTAAAGGTTATCTGGTTCACCCAGAGCCTTTACGAGCCTACCAATAACCAAGAATTTCCAAACCCACATTACAGGTTTTCAAGCCCTTCAAACTCTCTCTATCGGTAAATTAGTTCTCTAGAGTTTCAGTTAGGTTCTCTAGTTAGCCAGGAAGAAAAACTCTTCCTACGGATTAGCATTCATTTAGCTTACAACAACTTGTAGCCAGCAAGGAATCTGGATCTTCCAACATGTTTTGAGTTGAAGTCCCATCTCGCAGTTCATCTGTTTGAAAATAAACTAAGGAAAATTAAAACAGTCAACTAGTCTCTCTGGTACCAAATTGGTACCACGTAACGGGCGACTTTAGGTTTAACACATTTTAGGGTTTGGCGGCTATGGCGGCTGAAGCGGTGAGGGAGCTGAAGAAGTTGCTCAACGACGACGAGGGTTTCATTGATAGGCACGAAGAGATGACTGATCTACTCACACATATTGAGGAAGGCTTCAACCGCATCGCTGTAGTGATAGGCCCCAAATATTCAGGCAAGTCTGCTCTGCTCAAGCAGCTCAGGAAGATGTGGGATGCCAACCCTCTGCTGAAAGCCCAGTTGCCGCTCTTCTACATGGACATGAGGGCTGCGGACTTCAGTTCCGCGGAGCTGGCTGCTGCACAGATTGCAAGACAGATGCGAGCTTGGGCTTCTTGGCTCAAAGATGTGGCAGCGGCCCTTCTAAAGACGATCGGAGGTGTCTGTGTCAATCTGAAGAAGCTGACGTTCAAGGGCGTAAACCTTGATGCATCGAGCTTTCTAGAGCTGTTAAAAGCGGAGCCAGTGAAGGACTTGGGCTCTGTCATGAGTTGGTTTATGAGCCTAGCGGCTGAAAACCAGCATAGGAGGCCAATTTTTGTCATCGATGAAGTTGACAGGCTGAAGCGGTGGTCCGACCAGGATGTAGGCACCCTCCTGGGATGTTTCCCAGCCATGACCAAGCAAGACTGGACTGGGGTTGTGATTATGTCCACCTGCGACGACTATTTTTGGCAGTGGTTCCAGAGTAACGCAGACGTTGAGCAGTGGCAGCCAGTTGGTGTGGGGCACCTTGGTGAAAAGAACGCCAAGGCATTCCTGTCAAGCCTCGTTGCCAAGCGCATAGCAGCAAGTGCCACAGCTCCCGACTCGTGGTCGGAGCAGAGGGTGTATGAGATCTATGGAGCTCATACACTAAAGGTTATCTGGTTCACCCAGAGCCTTTACGAGCCTACCAATAACCAAGAATTTCCAAACCCACATTACAGGTTTTCAAGCTCTTCAAACTCTCTCTATCGGTAAATTAGTTATCCAGAGTTTCAGTCAGGTTCTCTAGTTAGCCAGGAAGAAAAACTCTTCCTACAGATTAGCATTTGTTTAGCTTACAACAACTTGTAGCCAGCAAGGAATCTGGATCTTCCAACATGTTTTGAGTTGACGTCCCATTTCACAGCTCATCTGTTTGAAAATAAACTAAAAAAAATAAAAAAAGTCAACTAGTCTCTCTGATACCAAATTGGAACCACGTAACGGGCGACTTTAGGTTTAACACATTTTAGGGTTTGGCGGCTATGGCGGCTGAAGCGGTGAGGGAGCTGAAGAAGTCGCTCAATGATGATGACGAAGAAGTCGCTCAACGACGACGATCAGTCATTTCTTCTTTGATAGGCACGAAGAGATGACTGATCTGCTCACACATATTGAGGAAGGCTTCAACTGCATCGCTGTAGTGATAGGCCCCAACAATTCAGGCAAGTCTGCTCTGCTCAAGCAGCTCAGGAAGATGTGGGATGCCAACCCTCTGCTGAAAGCCCAGTTGCCGCTCTTCTACATGGACATGAGGGCTGCGGACTTCAGTTCCCCGGAGCTGGCTGCTGCACAGATTGCAAGACAGATGCGAGCTTGGGCTTCTTGGCTCAAAGATGTGGCAGCGGCCCTTCTGAAGACGATTGGAGGTGTCAATGTCAATCTGAAGAAGCTGACGTTCAAGGGCGTAAACCTTGATGCATCGAGCTTTCTAGAGCTGTTAAAAGCGGAGCCAGTGAAGGACTTGGGCTCTGTCATGAGTTGGTTTATGAGCTTAGCGGCTGAAAACCAGCATAGGAGGCCAATTTTTGTCATCGATGAAGTTGACAGGCTGAAGCGGTGGTCCGACCAGGATGTAGGCACCCTCCTGGGATGTTTCCCAGCCATGACCAAGCAAGACTGGACTGGGGTTGTGATTATGTCCACCTGCGACGACTATTTTTGGCAGTGGTTCCAGAGTAACGCAGACGTTGAGCAGTGGCAGCCAGTTGGTGTGGGGCACCTTGGTGAAAAGAACGCCAAGGCATTCCTGTCAAGCCTCGTTGCCAAGCGCATAGCAGCAAGTGCCACAGCTCCCGACTCGTGGTCGGAGCAGAGGGTGTATGAGATCTGTGGAGCTCATACACTAAAGGTTATCTGGTTCACCCAGAGCCTTTACGAGCCTACCAATAACCAAGAATTTCCAAACCCACATTACAGGTTTTCAAGCTCTTCAAACTCTCTCTATCGGTAAATTAGTTATCCAGAGTTTCAGTCAGGTTCTCTAGTTAGCCAGGAAGAAAAACTCTTCCTACAGATTAGCATTTGTTTAGCTTACAACAACTTGTAGCCAGCAAGGAATCTGGATCTTCCAACATGTTTTGAGTTGATGTCCCATTTCACAGCTCATCTGTTTGAAAATAAACTAAAAAAAATAAAAAAAGTCAACTAGTCTCTCTGATACCAAATTGGAACCACGTAACGGGCGACTTTAGGTTTAACACATTTTAGGGTTTGGCGGCTATGGTGGCTGAAGCGGTGAGGGAGCTGAAGAAGTCGCTCAATGATGATGACGAAGAAGTCGCTCAACGACGACGATCAGTCATTTCTTCTTTGATAGGCACGAAGAGATGACTGATCTGCTCACACATATTGAGGAAAGCTTCAACTGCATCGCTGTAGTGATAGGCCCCAACAATTCAGGCAAGTCTGCTCTGCTCAAGCAGCTCAGGAAGATGTGGGATGCCAACCCTCTGCTGAAAGCCCAGTTGCCGCTCTTCTACATGGACATGAGGGCTGCGGACTTCAGTTCCCCGGAGCTGGCTGCTGCACAGATTGCAAGACAGATGCGAGCTTGGGCTTCTTGGCTCAAAGATGTGGCAGCGGCCCTTCTGAAGACGATTGGAGGTGTCAATGTCAATCTGAAGAAGCTGACGTTCAAGGGCGTAAACCTTGATGCATCGAGCTTTCTAGAGCTGTTAAAAGCGGAGCCAGTGAAGGACTTGGGCTCTGTCATGAGTTGGTTTATGAGCCTAGCGGCTGAAAACCAGCATAGGAGGCCAATTTTTGTCATCGATGAAGTTGACAGGCTGAAGCGGTGGTCCGACCAGGATGTAGGCACCCTCCTGGGATGTTTCCCAGCCATGACCAAGCAAGACTGGACTGGGGTTGTGATTATGTCCACCTGCGACGACTATTTTTGGCAGTGGTTCCAGAGTAACGCAGACGTTGAGCAGTGGCAGCCAGTTGGTGTGGGGCACCTTGGTGAAAAGAACGCCAAGGCATTCCTGTCAAGCCTCGTTGCCAAGCGCATAGCAGCAAGTGCCACAGCTCCCGACTCGTGGTCGGAGCAGAGGGTGTATGAGATCTGTGGAGCTCATACACTAAAGGTTATCTGGTTCACCCAGAGCCTTTACGAGCCTACCAATAACCAAGAATTTCCAAACCCACATTACAGGTTTTCAAGCTCTTCAAACTCTCTCTATCGGTAAATTAGTTCTCCAGAGTTTCAGTTAGGTTCTCTAGTTAGCCAGGAAGAAAAACTCTTCCTACGGATTAGCATTCATTTAGCTTACAACAACTTGTAGCCAGCAAGGAATCTGGATCTTCCAACATGTTTTGAGTTGACGTCCCATCTCGCAGTTCATCTGTTTGAAAATAAACTAAGGAAAATTAAAACAGTCAACTAGTCTCTCTGGTACCAAATTGGTACCACGTAACGGGCGACTTTAGGTTTAACACATTTTAGGGTTTGGCGGCTATGGCGGCTGAAGCGGTGAGGGAGCTGAAGAAGTTGCTCAACGTCGACGAGGGTTTCATTGATAGGCACGAAGAGATGACTGATCTACTCACACATATTGAGGAAGGCTTCAACCGCATCGCTGTAGTGATAGGCCCCAAATATTCAGGCAAGTCTGCTCTGCTCAAGCAGCTCAGGAAGATGTGGGATGCCAACCCTCTGCTGAAAGCCCAGTTGCCGCTCTTCTACATGGACATGAGGGCTGCGGACTTCAGTTCCGCGGAGCTGGCTGCTGCACAGATTGCAAGACAGATGCGAGCTTGGGCTTCTTGGCTCAAAGATGTGGCAGCGGCCCTTCTAAAGACGATCGGAGGTGTCTGTGTCAATCTGAAGAAGCTGACGTTCAAGGGCGTAAACCTTGATGCATCGAGCTTTCTAGAGCTGTTAAAAGCGGAGCCAGTGAAGGACTTGGGCTCTGTCATGAGTTGGTTTATGAGCCTAGCGGCTGAAAACCAGCATAGGAGGCCAATTTTTGTCATCGATGAAGCTGACAGGCTAAAGCGGTGGTCCGACCAGGATGTAGGCACCCTTCTAGGATGTTTCCCAGCCATGACCAAGCAAGACTGGACTGGGGTTGTGATTATGTCCACCTGCGACGACTTTTTTTGGCAGTGGTTCCAGAGTCACGCAGACGTTGAGAAGTGGCAGCCAGTTGGTGTGGGGCACCTTGGTGAAAAGAACGCCAAGGCATTCCTGTCAAGCCTCGTTGCCAAGTGCATAGCAGCAAGTGCCACAGCTCCCGACTCGTGGTCGGAGCAGAGGGTGTATGAGATCTATGGAGCTCATACACTAAAGGTTATTTGGTTCACCCAGAGCCTTTACAAGCCTACCAATAACCAAGAATTTCCAAAACCACATTACAGGTTTTCAAGCTCTTCAAACTCTCTCTATCGGTAAATTAGTTCTCTAGAGTTTCAGTTAGGTTCTCTAGTTAGCCAGGAAGAAAAACTCTTCCTACGGATTAGCATTCATTTAGCTTACAACAACTTGTAGCCAGCAAGGAATCTGGATCTTCCAACATGTTTTGAGTTGAAGTCCCATCTCGCAGTTCATCTGTTTGAAAATAAACTAAAGAAAATTAAAACAGTCAACTAGTCTCTCTGGTACCAAATTGGTACCACGTAACGGGCGACTTTAGGTTTAACACATTTTAGGGTTTGGCGGCTATGGCGGCTGAAGCGGTGAGGGAGCTGAAGAAGTCGCTCAATGATGATGACGAAGAAGTCGCTCAACGACGACGATCAGTCATTTCTTCTTTGATAGGCACGAAGAGATGACTGATCTGCTCACACATATTGAGGAAGGCTTCAACTGCATCGCTGTAGTGATAGGCCCCAACAATTCAGGCAAGTCTGCTCTGCTCAAGCAGCTCAGGAAGATGTGGGATGCCAACCCTCTGCTGAAAGCCCAGTTGCCGCTCTTCTACATGGACATGAGGGCTGCGGACTTCAGTTCCCCGGAGCTGGCTGCTGCACAGATTGCAAGACAGATGCGAGCTTGGGCTTCTTGGCTCAAAGATGTGGCAGCGGCCCTTTTGAAGACGATCGGAGGTGTCAATGTCAATATGAAGAAGCTGACGTTCAAGGGCGTAAACCTTGATGCATCGAGCTTTCTAGAGCTGTTAAAAGCGGAGCCAGTGAAGGACTTGGGCTCTGTCATGAGTTGGTTTATGAGCCTAGCGGCTGAAAACCAGCATAGGAGGCCAATTTTTGTCATCGATGAAGTTGACAGGCTGAAGCGGTGGTCCGACCAGGATGTAGGCACCCTCCTGGGATGTTTCCCAGCCATGACCAAGCAAGACTGGACTGGGGTTGTGATTATGTCCACCTGCGACGACTTTTTTTGGCAGTGGTTCCAGAGTAACGCAGACGTTGAGCAGTGGCAGCCAGTTGGTGTGGGGCACCTTGGTGAAAAGAACGCCAAGGCATTCCTGTCAAGCCTCGTTGCCAAGCGCATAGCAGCAAGTGCCACAGCTCCCGACTCGTGGTCGGAGCAGAGGGTGTATGAGATCTGTGGAGCTCATACACTAAAGGTTATCTGGTTCACCCAGAGCCTTTACAAGCCTACCAATAACCAAGAATTTCCAAAACCACATTACAGGTTTTCAAGCTCTTCAAACTCTCTCTATCGGTAAATTAGTTATCCAGAGTTTCAGTTAGGTTCTCTAGTTAGCCAGGAAGAAAAACTCTTCCTACGGATTAGCATTCATTTAGCTTACAACAACTTGTAGCCAGCAAGGAATCTGGATCTTCCAACATGTTTTGAGTTGAAGTCCCATCTCGCAGTTCATCTGTTTGAAAATAAACTAAGGAAAATTAAAACAGTCAACTAGTCTCTCTGGTACCAAATTGGTACCACGTAACGGGCGGATTTAGGTTTAACACATTTTAGGGTT
>NW_003314560.1:0-13035 GCF_000143415.4 Selaginella moellendorffii | reverse complement strand
CCTTTTCGAGCTTGAGTCTCTCTCACTCGTCACAAAAGAATGAAACTCTCTTGAAGGGAAGAGAGTATGGAAATGAGAGGGAGAACAAAAAATCAATGCTACAACTTTTGTGATTAATTGGCGCTTCTCACTCATAACCACATTCATTTCAACATTATTATTCCTCTCACAATCAATTATACAATTAATATGGGCGGCTCTTTAAGATTCTCATATCTCTCTAGATTCTAAACGGTTGTATATTTTGTTAAAATAATTAACTTGTCCTTTGCAAGGACATAGCTAATTAATGCTCACACTACAGAAGAATATCTTTGTTCTTTCTTGTCAGTTTCTCCCCAAATTTTTTTCTAAGTGCTCGAGCAAGGAGAAGATATGAGAGAATTCTATTTGAAGTTCGATCAAGAGCCTCCAATTGTTTTCTCTAGGAGTGTTATAGGAGAGAACTTCCTCTGCAGAAGATTCAAGCTGAAGCCAGGATCAGTTAGTTTGGAGAATGTATGTCGTGATAAGGGTAATCAGATAGAAAAATCCATTCTTCTCGACAGTGGTGTGGGAGAGAATGGGATTCAATGGGATCTTGATAGATGTACAGGTCAAGAGATTTTAGTTACAGGATCTCCGAAGCGAGGAGAGGAGAGCGCATCAGTTTCACAGCCAATTGTGCAAAGAGTGAAGGATGAAGTTATTATTCTCTCCAGTGACGAAAATGAAGAAGATGAGCTTCCTGACATAGCTTCCTAGACAAGTAGGTGTGTTCCTTCTGGACCAGTTTTTGAAGTGGTGGATAAGGCATTTCGGCAATCTCGATCATTACGGTTGGAATTGAAGGAGTTCCAGTACATGAGAGGTGAGGAGCTTCCTTCTTCCTATAATGGGAATATATTCTTCGAGTTTCCACTAGCAAGTTCGTCAAGTAGGAAAAGGGGTATGGAAACACGTCTTGATCCACATAATTGGTGCAGAGTAAAGACGACCCACTTCTCTCATTTCGATGGATCTGTGTCCATAGTCCATTGCGGTGGACAGCTTCAGTGTGTCACTGAGAAATGCATTTCTGATCATGGCAAGAATATGTGTTTCTTTGAAGGCTCAGCAATCAATCCCCCTAGGCGTGATGAAGTTGCTACAGGATTTAGATGTCGCAAATGCGGGGCAACACCTGTGTGTCAAGCATGTTGCGATGCAAAAATGTATTATTTTCTTCCACGGGATGGATGTTTAGGCAGAGCAGCAGTGCATATTGGATACCACCAACACGCAATTGAGGAAGGAATCCGCCGTGATTCTTTTCGCAATTTGAAGACTGCTGTTACTACAGAGGCTAGGAAGAAAAGTGCAGCAACTCCAAAGTGTGTTCAACAATCTATACTAAAGGATTATGTGGTGGACATGTTGTTACAATCTGATAGCCAAAAAGAGTTCACGGAGAATAGCTTGAAGGACCTTCTTCGAAATATAGAACCTATGACAAATTTAAACAGGTATAAAATTAACACTTAACTCTACTTTATCACTAATAACACTCTTTTTTTTGTAGAATAAAGAACTGGATGCGAGAAGGGCGAGATGGAAAGCTTCAATCTAGATTGGATGGGATTTTGGAGCTAAAGAGAAAATGTCCCTATGAGTTTATTCATGGGAGCTTATTCGTTGGCCAAGTGACTTCGAACAATCAACGCCCTTTCATCTTTAAGATGTCTACCCTTGGTCCTGCTTCTGGTGTGGACCTTGTACAACGAATGGATATGGATGGAGATGGGGATTTAGCTAATTCCTGGATCCATTTTGACCATATGGAACGAGTTTCAGGCTGGTAAACAATGGGAGCTCATGTTTATGATCACAAGTAAGTGGCTTTTCATTTTTTAAGGATCTATACCAATTTACATTATAACCATTCCTTTTATAGGTTGCAGTGCAATTTGACTATAGCTATAGCCGAATTCAAGGTTCAAGATTTTCAAGCACAAACCATCTTTTGGACATGTATGTCCGAGGTTGTTGAACAGCGAACCGGGAAGAAACCCAACTTCCGTGGTTTCATGGCAGATGCAGCTGGTGCTAACTGGTTGGCTGTACGACAAGTATTCGGAGGTGATAAAAGTCAGCCATTACAAGGTAGAGAGAAGAGTTGTGAGTTTCATTGGGCAAAGAGCGTCAATGAACATTGCCGATGCATCAAGTCTACCTTCCATCACGAGTTCAAGCAGCTTTGTCGGAAATGGATGGATGCACCAACTAAAGAGGAGCATGAGGCAAAGGCAAATGAAATGCGCATATGGTGGCGTGAAGGAGACAAAGTGCCAATTGAAAACCTTCCACAAATGGAATGCTGGCTTGCATGGTGGGAAGTTCGAATGTTTCAGTGGGGTCATTATACTCTCCATGTAAGCTTTCTCTCATTTTCTTTCTTGTCACATTCAAATGTTGCATTTTTTGTAGGATCAACCACTTGATGATATTGCACTTACACCAACAATTAATCTCTCTGAGAGCAAACATTGGAGTTGGAGAGCTTCCGAAGCAGGGAAAGGAAAAGTGTCCCTCTATGAAGCTACACTCTCCGACCTCACTAGATCTCTTGAGCAATCATCAAAAGCTTTGGCTGCACAGGAAGCAAGGTTTGTTGGTACAGGTCCGAACTTAGACAGGCTTCAAGAGCGGGTTGGTAGAAGGACAACACCAGCAGCAGGGTCAATGTCCAAGATGGTGGAGGAAGTTGTTGCTGGAACTCCTATGAAATCAAGTTATGAGCCACTTGGGGACATGAGAACAGCCCGTATGAAGCGTCGACAGACATTTGATGGGTCAAACATCACTCCTTCTAGCTCTCACCGTCCAGAGTTTGACTACCATTCTGTTCCACGACACCGGAAAAGAACTAAGGAACATGGAGTGGAGGAGGTGCCAGTTGTTACACAAGTAAGTCCAGTGCTAGAGGTTGAAAAGGTTATTTCTCGCGAGCCAGTTTCTCGTATCAACTGGGCAATTCGAAGAGTCAGTGCCAAGAGCAATGCACGTTGCTCTGGAATGATTGGGAGTCGAGGTCAGTGTCTCGCTTTTGTGCGCTCAGGTTCAAGTTCTTCAGCAGTGCCATGTTTCTGGGGTTGTCGAGATCTAGGAGTGAAGGGCCGCCAGTCAAGCTGGATCTACTGTTGTGGGACTGATGTTACTCATACAAGCCGGATCCACAGCTCAATTATTTTGAAGCCAGATTCTGTGCCAGAGGAGTGGCCAGTTGAGCGAAGCTGCAATCTTTTGAAAGAAGAGATTGAAAGTCTGGAGAGAGCAGGTTTCAAGCTAAAGACTTCCTCAAATGTTGCTGTTAGTACTGCTATGCCACCAATATCAACACTAGACCGGCATACACGACCAGCTAGGAATGGGAAGGCTATACAATACAGGTCTTCCATTTCAAAAGGTGCACAAGAGAAGATCAAGCTGGCAAAAGAGCTAAAGTGCACAATCACAAAGACAAACTACATCAGTGCTATGGCTAAGGAGTTTATTATTGTGACTGAGTCATCAAAGGGTACGAGCTACACTGTTAAAATCTGCGAAAATCCATCCTGTACCTGTCCAGATTTTACACAGCGGGAGAACAGGGGAAAGGTATATTTAGCCTGCAAGCACATCTATTACATTTTTATGCAGGAACTAAACCAAGATCCTAAGATCGACCATCACATCCACCAGGCAAGCCTTACAGTTGCGGAGCTTGAGAAGTGTTTTTAGATTGCTTTTAGTGTTCGGATCTATATTTATATTTGTATTTTATTAGTCAAATTTACTTGGAAATATAGATTAAATCAAAATTTGAAGAATGGAAAGATGTTGGTTCGGGACGAACCAATGTTTTTCTTGTGTTTGAGAAGCCGTGAGCTCAGCTCATGAGCTCAGCTCGTGAGCTCATGAGCTCAAAACCTACCCGGGCTCACTTAATCCCACTTCTGACCACTTGGAAGAGTCTCATTCACAACCTCCATAAGTCCCATTCAGGACTTGGGGCTTGGTAGCCCCGAAAATGGCATCCATGCCACTCAACCTTAGCACTTGGTCCAAGTGCTCCACGTGTCCGATCCCATGATCGACACCCCAAGGTACCACCGACATATTGGCCCGTTACGCTAAGGCCATGTCCATTCACCTTGGTCACATTGGTGGTCCAACACCACCTACATTCCAAACCCATCTCTCAAAGACTGGGTCATCCGTCCATGAGTGATCATCCCAGATTCACTCCTTAACATCCTTAGGATGCCTATAGACATGGGGAATAGCCTTCCCCAATATCTCTGTTCCGGTCCCCACCAAGTCCCTTTCTGTCTTTGGCCGTGTTTGCCAACACTGCCATTGGATCAAGGCCCACCGGCCCGACCACTAAGTCCCTCTATCCTCTAGGATTGCTTCACCGTGTGACTGTGTCTTTGGTCACCACACCAGAGGGCTACTCCTCTTCCTTTCCACAGTCTGGGACTTTAGGACACCATTTCGGAACACCGTGGCCCTACGCAGGCCTCATGGGTACTCTCCCCGCCTTCCGCATTTGGGTGCTCTAGCCATGGGCTTAGAGCGAGGTTCCTGTTGAGCCATGCCAGGTATCCAAGTAGGTAGTGCCACCCACACTTGGACTGGGAGCATCGGCCATTCGATCTCCCGGGGGAACTAGAGCTGGCTCTTGAACACTTTACCAAGCTACCCCACTTGTCGGTCCGTATTCACTCTAGTCTTGGACTTCCCAGTGGTCAGTTCATCACCCAACACTGGGTATGGCCTTCTTGGACCAAACTGGTCCTTCCTGGGCCAAACTGGCCCTTTCTGGCCAAATTGGCTCCACTGGGCTCCAACCCCCACACTCTCCCTACTATACTTTTGGAACCCCTCGCAGCCCTCCCCCCCCTGGGGGACGATCGCTTTGGGCTTTCACCCAACTGTCTGTATTAGTATTCGGACTCGGACTCGGGCTCGAACTCAGACTTGGACTCCGTCTCGGTCCTGGTTTCGGACTCGGTCTCGGTCTCGGTCTCAGCCTCAGTCTCGGTCTCGGTTTCGGGTCCATCTCGGACTCCATCTCGGGTCCATCTCGGACTCCATCTCGGGTCCACCTCGGACTCCATCTTGGGTCCATCTCGGACTCCATCTCGAGTCCATCTCGGACTCCATCTCGGACTCCATCTCGGACTCCGTCTCGGACTCCATCTCAGGTACATCTTGGGTCCATCTCGGACTCTATCTCGGACTCCACTTTGGGTCCATCTCGGACTCCATCTCGGATCCATCTCGGGTCCATCTCGGATCCACCTCGGACTCCATCTCGGACTCCATCTCGGACTCCACTTCGGACTCCAACTCGGGTCCATCTCGGACACTTCCACGTGTCATGTGTTGGTCTTTTTTGGGTCCCTTTTTGGAGCCGCTTCGTGCTCATTCCTCGAGCACTTCGTTGGGAGTTCCACTCCCGCTCTTGACTTTTCAAGTCGGAGCTTTTGGTCTAAACGTGTTACGCTCGTTTGGCTCTCGCTTCGGCCACTACCACGTGGCACCCTTCCAGCTCCACTTTGGGGCTTAGGGGTTTTGTGTTTCACAACTCCACCACCCATAGACGAAGTTCGATGTCCTCATCGAACGGTAAACCATTTTATAAAGTAACACTCGCATGTGTTACCATTTCCATCCTTGGCACTCAGCCAATATTGGTCTATAGTTTGACACCAAAGGCTCACCATGCCTTGTCCATCCTCTAAGAAGCTCTATTTCGTTAAAGTGGGAATTGTCATTATCCCACTTGTAAAATAAGGTTTCCAAACCTTTATATAGTATATAAATATAACAAAATTCAACTGCATTGAGGCACATGCCATTTTATTTTAAACAAGGAAATGTCTACTCAATCACTTCTCCTCCCCCTGCCACTGCTTCACCTCTCTCTTCTCCTTGTCATCGTCGTCCAATTTCTTTCCATCCTTTTAATATTGGCTCAGTTGCTCCGAGTCTAGGTGGAGCCCAAGTCCCCATTCAATCTTTACTTTCCCCTTATTAATAAAACAACTTCGTAGACTTCCAATAACATGCTGTAACACTTCTAGTATAATGCAAATCCTCTTAAAGAATTGTCTTTTAATATTAATACAATGGCATGGAACCCCATGCCATAATAAGTTACATTTTTAAATAAATACATGCCATCTCAGACTGTTATTTTTTGCCTCCAACGCCTATACAATAATCTTGGAATTTCATCACTCTCCACACTATCAGGATTTAAACCCAATAGTAATGCCATCTCTTCTCTAATACGTCCACGCTCATGTTCAGTGGTCGAAGAACCCATCCGGTTGAGCAGATTATGGAGATGCGGATAGTGCTTGGCTAGACAATATACATGCCATAAATGATGACTGGTGTCTGTCCGATCAAATGGCTTCTGATATACCGTTCCATCTGCCATTTGGTTGATTTTTGCAACCACCTCCTGGACTGGCCGGTTCTCTATCACCATCGCTTCAAGCTGTTTTGCAAGGTCCCCCAGAACATACGGTTTCTTCTCCCTAGTTTCCATACTGCAAGAGATGGGGTGCATTGCATATGTGTGCGTGTTCGCTGCAGTTTTAATCGGCGAGTCATCGATGATGAGGATTTCACTTGACCTAGCAGTCCGGTTCATCACTACAGCCTCTGCCTTGACGAAGATGGGCTTGCTACCCCTCACATGGACCATAGTCAAGCAATCCTCCTGCGTTAGGAGAAAGTCAAATGGTAATATTACTCGCGTCTGATCGTGCATCATCTGTAGCAACGTTAATGCATTGTGGCGCATCATGGATGTCCAAACTCCCAATTGCAAATTGAACTCGGCCCTCTGTTTTAAGTGTCGCATGGTCATTATTAGATCCCGCAGTTTCTCCCGTGTGATTAATGTGAATCTGTCTCTTTTGACCAACTTGCGACCGCAGGCTTTGGAGGGTGCAGTGACATTCGAGGACGAGCCACGCTCATGGGAGAAAAGGACACCATTCAGATCAAAAACTATACAGTACTTTCGCCGTGACTCTGAAATGAAATGCGTCAGCATAAAAAATGGTACAAGTCAATTTTACCATCTACAATATTAGCGAATGGTGCTCCCGATGGTCGTTCAGAGGGTTTTGGTCGAGGAAACGTGAAGGGCGGAAATACTCTCCTCTGCAATGTGGGGTCAATCGCATCCGATGGCGTGTGGGCACATGCCATTTCAGCTGTAGACTCTGGTACAACTGGCTCAACAGTGGCATGGGGTGGTTCCGATGGCGTGTGATCACACGCCATTTCAGCTGGTGCCTCCGTTGGCAAAGTGGACATGACCGAACAGGCAGCAGGGGCGGTGTAGGGAGGTTCCAACGGCGCGTAGTCAGACGATTGGGCACACGTTGGAAATGAGGATACGACCGGCTCGGCGGCTGGGGCGGCCTCATGCGGGTCCAATGGCGCCTGGTCACCGTCAGTTGGATACGTGGACAAGATTGACTCAGTGGTATGGGCAGCATCAAGTGGAGCGTGGTCAGCTTGCTTGGCGTTGATATGGATAGTAGCCTCCACCAGCTCTGATGACTCTTGCAAGCAAGTAGAGTCCACTGGCGGATCCATATGCATGTCCAAATATCTCCCTTCGATTGAGATGGTATCCTCCCGTGCTACTAAAAACAAACTCATTAGCACATTGAATCGACTATACTGTATTTACCATCAACTGCTATTGAGGAACTAGGACCGATATCACTTGGGCGCACTGCTGATTCTGAAGGATTGGACATATGTTTCGACCTTTGCTTGGCACTATCCTTCCTCGACACTAAAGGCTAGAGTTTGTATCTTAATTCAACTGAATAATCTCTACTTACCATTTCTTCTGCGACCTACATGGACAATGTTAGAAATGGTAAAAGGTTAGGAATGGATGTACTATTATTTACCTGATGGTTTGTCTTGTATGACCTTCCTCCGCTGCTCTTTGGCCACCTCAGGCTGGCCATCGTCGTCATTATCGTCATCGTCGTTATTGTGATCGTCACCATTGTGAGGACCATCCAAGTCCTCTTCGTCCTCCTCTTCTTCATCCTCCTCTTCTTCGTCCTCCTCTTCTTTGTCCTCCTCTTCTTCATCCTCCTCTTCTTCGTCCTCCTCTTCTTTGTCCTCCTCTTCGTCCTTCTGCTCTTCCTGCTCATTATCTTTCTCTGGCTCCTCATCCCCCTCTTGCATTTCTTCCATAGGCTGCTCAGGCTGGATTGCTTGTTTTTCCAGGACCATCTTGGAAAAATCATCTGGCCGAGTCTCCATCTCAAAATACAAGACATCCATAGCCTGTTTTAGTGCGTGACCTAGGACCGTATCCTCACCCGACTGTCTTGACATGGTTTCTGCACGTTCTTGCACCCTTCGAAGACGACGAGATGAGAAAAACGTGGCCCTGACTTGAAAAGCATCCCTCATCCATTGTACCTCTCCATTGAGATTGGGGAAGGGGAGTCCGCCATAGGAATCTGAGTCAGAAGGTGGTGACTGGCTCCTTTCACTCAGCCCTTGATTTGCAATGAATGGCATGAGCACACACGCCATAACCGCAAGACATTACCTATCATCTTTTCGTTGCCCTTCTTCCTTTTCGAATCAAACGCCTCTGATCCCGACGACTGTCCAACGTGCTTTCGCTTTTTATGACCACTGTCAGTTTGAGCTTGGCTGGTGCTTGCCTGTTTTGCCTTTGAAGAAGTGTCTCCTGCAAGGAATGGCATGAGACCACACGCCATTGCAAATATAATTTGTACCTCCTTTTTTCCTATTGCTTGTCTGTTTGTCCTTCTTCGACGTGCCACCAGTGCGCTTTTCAGTCCTCGTGTCTGAATATTCACAACGATCTATAATCAAAATGGCGTGAGGCCTCACGTGACCTTACCTTGTGCAGGTTGTGACCTCGGCCTAACATCAGTAGCTGTTAACGCCGTTTCAGCATCTGGGGGTGGCCACGCTCCTGCATACAGAGCTTGTGAGATAACATTTAAACTTAAAGTGCGTACTCACCAGGTTCGTAGAGAAGATACTGTTTTTCTTTGGCAACTGTAATTATATGCTCCATTGAAGTCACCTCTTCAATGGAGTTTGTCACCGCAACACACGGGACACCCTTGAGTAGTGCAGCTCGAAAGAATAGTCCGCCGCAGTTGTACTCGACAACGCATTTGCCCTTGGAGTCACCCGCTATTGCGTTGAAGACCCAGCTGAGCATTTCCCATGCTGCACCTGGAGCTTTCTTTGGATTCGAAAGCTCCATAGCCGTCTTCAGTTCCTCAGGCACGGGTAAATTGACCTCCCTCAGATCAATTCGATCGGCTTTGTTGAACGAAGCTGGGAAGTCACTCCAGTCCCACTCTGCTGCAGGACCAATAACAAGGGCGACTGTGAAGATGCGGACATTCGTCAGTATCTTCTTCTTAGCCATTATCCCATGGATCTCCCGCATCTCCTTGCCTTTCAACCGAGCCTTCACCTCGTTCAAGGCCTTCCAGAACTTGTGATAGGATTCGGAGTCGTAGATCATATAGTGGACTGAAGATTCCACCTCCGCAAGTCCCACCATTAAGTCAATGATGGAGCTGACTTTGTCTGCATGAGTGATCTCCTCGTTTGTGAAGTCCATCACACAAAAGATGTTCTTGACCTGCTCATCTCCGCGGGAAACGATGCTCCTCCACCTTTGATCCTCATCCGAATTCACGTATACCCGGTAAGGTTCTCGATAGGCCTCTGCTGCGGGGTCGAGCTGTTTCTGAAGCCGGCGGTCGACATCCCTCTTAATGAAATTTGGATACTGATCCAACTTCTCAGCTTTACTTTTCGTGGCATCCCGCAACAGATCGATGAACTTGGGGGCCCCCTTCACGTACTCGTCGATGTCTTCATTTGACAAGTCCAGCTCTTCCATCATCTCTTGCGTGGTGTCGATGCTCACCCTCGCCACGGCCACTTGCTCGAAGATCCAATCCTTCAATAGCGCACGAGCTCTCAGAGTCGTGCACAAGTCCTCGTATGTCACAATATGGCCGGGAGTCATTTTGGGCTTGTTGAAGACTACCTCACCACGTAGAAGAGCATTAGCCACTGTCAGAAGGTCGTCGTCGTCTAGAGACCGCGAGAAACGCAAGGCGTTGAGCTTCAAATCATTGGGCTTCCGGCCGTCCTCCACACCCATTGAGTTTAGCAACTCCCCGTCATGGTACCTCCTTAGCACATCTACCCATTTGTCAAAAACAACTTTTGTCGCGAGTAGAATGTTATGGATGCTGAGTGTGTCATTGACCCCCAGTGTTTTCGAGAGAAGACTCGAGAATTCCTGCAATGGAAATGGCGTGAGGCCACATGCTATGCCACATGCAACGAGGCTTACCTGCCAGGCGCTAGTTGCTAGTGCACGTCCTTGTCCTGGTTTTTGTGGCTTCTTCAGTTGAACCCAGAGCTTCCGTGTTCGTGCCAATGTCTCGTGCAGACCCGATTTGTAGCACGTTTCTTGCTTGACATTCTGCGCGTGGGAGATGTATATGATAGATCGGAGGGGCGAGTTGCCTTTTATCAGGCGGACAACTCTTGTCTTGAAGACTTTCTTCACCTCCTCGCCCACCATAATATCCACAACTATCTGTTGCATCGCCAAGCTAGAATGCTGCCCGGAGACGGCATAGAACCGGATGTTCTGATCGTCCAACACCTTCCTATTGATCAAGTCTGGAAACCTCGTCTCGCCCTTCATTGTTCGGTAGTAGGGGATCACGTCTGCGATGTCGGGTGTTACTGGACTTGCCAGCATCTTCTGCTTCAGTTTCTCCACCCACTCATCAGATACTAGCCTGTGGTTGTATTTGCTTTGGATCTCGATACGGCTCACGTCGATTGTATATACTTTGTTGGAATAGTAACAAGTACTATTATCTGCGACGATTTTTGCTGCCTCTTCTTGCTCTTTCTGCTCTTTGCGGCTCTTCTTTTTGGTGGGTGTAGTGTTCGAACCCGAGGCAATGGCATCACCGAGTAGCTTCTTTTTTGGAGCAGCAGAGTCGGACGTCGGCTTGAGCTTGACCACCCTTTTCTGCTTCGGGGTAGTTTCCAGATCGACCCCCTTCCCCTTCGCTTCACAAACTGGAGGCACTCTCAACGGCTCAATGTTGGAATATAGTTTTTGAACATCGCCGTAGGTGAGGTCCGTGGATTCCATGTGATCTTCATAGACCCGCAGCGTCTTTGAAATTGTGGGCCTCCTGGACAACCTCTCCCTAGCTCCCTCTAGGAATTCCTCATAGCCGCTGCCCCCCTCCGGGAAGCCGCTAGGATGTGCAAGGTGGATCTTGAAGGCGGACGCTGTCTCTACCACAAGTGCCAATCCATATTCTTGCATGGAACTGCATGGAGTGTCTGTCACTTGGATGAGGATCCCCATGCATTCTTTTCTCCCACCATCTGTGTTGTACAGCATCAGATCCTCGCCTTCCATCCCGAAAGTCCAACTGGTGAGCTCCTCCCCCTTCTCTGCATCCACATTGACAGTGGCTGGAAGAAGAACGCAATTCCTCGCCTGTTCAGAAATGCACAACAATTAGAGCTGACAGATGAAAAGCTAGCAGCTGGAAATAACGTGAGGCCACACGCCATTCACCACTGCATCAGATGTCTTGAGGCTGCATCCTAAGATGGCGTGAGGCTACACGCCATCTGTAACCGGACTGCACTCGAGAGCCCAATCGGTGCATGCCAATGTTGCTACTGAATGGCATGTGGCCTCATGCCATTTTCTACTTCGTCTAAAAGACTTACCATTTGAAGCCGAATGGAGGCCGTGACAATCGAGGCCGGACTCGCTGGCGAATGTGCACTGTGTGTGCAGCGGATCGTAGCAGCAAGGCTACTCTGCCACTTACAGTTGGAGAGTGGCGCTGAAATCTCCCGGGACGCCAAGTGGGCTGCGTGTGGGTGGCGGAGTGGGCGGCGGAGTTGGCAGCGAAGTTACAAACTGGGTGTGTCTTGAAGTGGACGCCGATGCACACGAGCGCGATGCGAGCGCGAGTGTGATGCAAGCGCGAGTGGACGCCGATGCACACGAGAAACCTGTAGAGAAGTGAGCGTGATCGCGAGTGGGAGCGCGATGCAAGCGGGAGCGCGAGTACAAAGCAAAATGCAAAACTTAACCTCACACGCGCGAAATGTCACAACGGTTGGTAATCCTGCCACGTCATCATTCCTCGGACTTGGGCGCCACCATTAATTTCTGGATTGCCGCGCGCATGCAAGCACGCAAAATCCAAAAGAAATCCGCAACGTCATCATTCCTCGGACTGCATGCACGCGAAATCCAAAAGAAAGATCATGATTGGGATATCATTTAATACCCTCGCTATATTTATACCATGCATGATTGGATATTCTAAAGCATCTTGTATTTCCAAAAATGGCAGATGTTCAGCTAAATAAAGAAATTCTATCTGTTTCTATTTTTCTCTCAAATCAATATTATAGCGTGTGGGCTCATGCAATTTTGAACCAAAGAAACCCAAAAAACGTTGGACCCAAAATATTTTGAAAAAACCCAAAAAACCCTAAACATTTTAAACCCAAAAATCCAGGCATCCTGTGGCGTTATTCCTTGAATGGCGTGTGGGCGCATGCCATTTTCAGGGCCAAATGCTGAATGGAGAAAAATTCCCTTTCAGTGCAAATGCTGCAAGAGGCAGATGCCGAGCACAAAGGACTGTAACTACCTCACATGACACAGATAAACTTTTCTCTATTTGGCAAAGATAAACTTTATAGCGTGTGGGCTCATGCAATTTTGAACCCAAAAAATGCACCAAAAAATTCTCGGCGTCATCTGGCATTATCTCTTGAATGGCGTGGGGCCGCATGCCATTTTCAGGGGCACATAGGAGTATATTCCTAGGATATTCTGACACGCACGAGATTTTTTTGAGTTTTCTGGAGATCCAACCGTTAGATTGCAACTAGATTTACAAAATG
>NW_003314559.1:10909-13215 GCF_000143415.4 Selaginella moellendorffii | reverse complement strand
GGATGGCTACAAAACAGCGTCGGCGAGCGAGGATGCGCAGCTCTCGGGTGGACAGAAGCAAAGGGGTGGCGATCGCTCGAGCAGTGCTCAAGAACCCGACGATCCTCCTGCTGGACGAGGCCACCAGCGCGCTGGATGCCGAGTCGGAGCACATCGTCCAGGAGGCGCTGGACAGGTTGATGAAAGGCCGGACGACCATCGTGGTTGCTCATCGCTTGTCCACGATACGAAACGCGGACAAGATCGCGGTGATCCAGGATGGAACCATCGTGGAGCAGGGAAGTCACTGGGAGCTCGTCGCGAAAGCCGATGGTGCTTACTCGCATCTTATAAAATTGCAGCAGCAGCACAGTTCTCCGAGCTAGCTGATGAAGAACACACACACAAAAAAAAAAAAAACCATTTTTTTGTCAACTTCTCGGACAAAGTTCTTGGTTTTTCTTTGGTTTCTTTGATACCAAGTCAAGAGCTTTGAAGATCTCATGTTCGATGAACGAGTCTCGTCACATGTCGAAGATGCTGGATCCTGGGCAGACAACCGACAAATCTCGCAAAGAAAGAGAAGAAGAAAAAAAACACTAGCGAGGGATCTCGCTACTTAGCTGTGATCTTCACTTCTTCTTTTTTGTGTGTAGCTTGGCTGGAAGAATCAAATTTGCAAAAGCTTAGAGATTTCTTTGTTTTCTAGTTTTCACCTCCCTGGAAAGAGAGTTCTCTCTCTCTCTTACTCGATCGTTCTTCTTCTTTGAGCTAGAACGCTCTTTATCTGGGATCCTCCAGTGGAGGAAAGTTGATCGTTCCATACGCATTGTAATGACTAGAAGGAATGTAAGTGGAAATGCCAACGCCAGTGGCTCCAAATCTTTAGGGCTCAATAGCGATGGACCGCCCTCATCCTTGGCGCCGCTCCACAAGCTCTTCTTCTTTGCCGATCGATGCGACCACTTGCTCATGGCGCTGGGATCGCTCGGCGCCATCGCGCACGGCCTGGCGCTGCCGATTTTCTTCTTCTCCTTCGGACGATTGGCTCATGTTCTTGGATCGGACAAGGATCTTCGGCACATGTATCACAGCGTGTCCAAGGTATGGATATTTCGTTGTGATCTCTCGTGATCGTGCTCGCGATCGATCAGGTGGCATTGGATTTCTTGTATCTGGGATTGATCCTCTTTGGCGCGTCTTGGCTAGGTAGAGGGATTTTGTTCTTGAAAGAATGGGAGGAATTCCTAGCTCTGATGTTGCAGAGGTTGCGTGCTGGATCCAGACCGGAGAGCGGCAATGCAGGAAGATCAGGATCAGCTACTTGGAGGCAATCCTGCGGCACGATATCTCGTTCTTCGATCGCGACGACGCGAGGACTGGGGAGCTCGTTAGCAGCATTTCCTCCAACACTTTGCTCATCCAGCAGGCTATAAGCGAGAAAGTGAGTACTTTAATAGCCTTTCTTTTTTATCTCTTTCGCTTTCATTCAATAGTTTGTAGATGTGATGTTTCTTCCCTCTCTCTTTTGCTCTTTCGTAGATGGGAGTCCTCATCCATCACGTTTCCACGTTTTTTGGAGGCATCGCATTGGGATTTGCAACTGTGTGGCAGCTCGGACTTTTGACGCTGGCAACCGTACCGGTGGTCATTCTAGCTGGAGGTCTCTACGCTCATGTCATCACTGGCGTTTCATCGAAGACCCAGAAGGAATACGACAAAGCGGGAAACATCGTTGAAGGAGTAAGTACGTAGACTTCCAGACTAAATTTCTTACTCCAGACTGACTTGCAGGCAATTTCTCAAATTCGGACAGTCTATTCGTTTGTTGGCGAGCAAAAAACGATCAGTCTGTACACCGCTGCCCTCGGTTCTACGCTACGTCTGGGATATAGAGCCGGACTTGTCAAAGGGATTGGAATGGGAGCAATGTATGCATTGCCCTTGTGTTCTTGGGCCTTACTGATGTGGTACGGTGGCATTCTCGTAAGAAACCGCACGACAAACGGTGGAAAAGCTCTATCTACAATATTTTGCGTGCTCTTAGGTGCCTTGTAAGTTACTGTTATTGATTATGTTTTGAGTTCTGATGCTGAACGTTTTTCTCATAGTGCTCTCGGACAGACTGCTCCGACCATTGCTGCTATATCGAATGCAAGAGCCGCTGCGTTCAAAATTCTGGAAACTTTAGACAACAAGAATACGATCACTAACTGTGAAGAGTCAACGGAATTTTGTCTTCAACACGTCCGTGGAGAGCTTGAGCTGAATAAAGTTACCTTCAACTATCCCTCCAGGCCAGATGCTCGAGTTCTTCACGACCTGAG
>NW_003314559.1:0-10809 GCF_000143415.4 Selaginella moellendorffii | reverse complement strand
CTCCGGGAAGAGCACGATAATATCTCTCATTGAAAGGTTTTACGACCCAAGTTCAGGTGAATTGCTTCTTTGCTTATATTTCTTTTCTGAGTTTTATACTTCTACAGGAGAAATTCTCTTGGATGGTTACAACACCAAATCTCTACAATTAAAATGGCTCCGGTCACAGATTGGTCTCGTTAACCAAGAACCAGCTTTGTTCGCTACCACCATCGCGCAAAACATACTTTACGGCAAAGATGATGCGAACATGGAGGAGATAAAGCTAGCTGCCAGGACTTCAAATGCGCACGATTTTATAAATCAGCTTCCTCAAGGCTACGAAACACAGGTGCCTAGGCACTAGTTTTTCAGTGTCTAAACTGCTCGAGTACATTGCAGGTTGGTTCAAGAGGCTTACAACTTTCTGGAGGCCAAAAGCAGAGGATAGCCATAGCTAGAGCATTGGTCAGAAATCCAGCGATACTGTTGTTGGATGAGGCAACCAGTGCTTTAGATGCTGAGTCCGAGAATGTGGTACAAGACGCAGTCGACAAAATCATGGTGGCAAGAACGACAGTTATTATAGCGCACAGGTTGTGTACTCTCAAAGGCACAGATTCCATTGCTGTGCTTCAAAATGGAAGGCTTGTGGAAACCGGATCGCACCAACAGCTTATTGCCGACGAAAAATCTCTATATTCGGGACTCGTTCGGCTTGAGGAAGCCAGAACAACGGAAGCTACCTCAAGGTAAAGTACACACACAGCAATAAGTTTTGAGCTTATTAAGTGAACTATTTCATGCAGGCTTTCTAATTGCTCCTCGAGCAGCTTTCGTAGGTTGTCGAGTGTGGATGATCTAAATTCCAGCACCGGTGGCAGCTTCAGATTGTCAAAACTGAACGGTCTAAGTTTTACCTCAAGGGAAGACGAGGAAAATGTCGAGGCTGATGATGTTCTGAAGAAGTTCGTGACAATCAACTTACCAGATTTGCCGTTCTTGGTTCTTGGTACGATTGGAGCTGTGTGTTCGGGCCTTCCTAATCCGGCGTACTCATTCCTCGTCTCCAAAATTCTCGACGTCTACTACTATCAGGACTTCGAAGAAATGAAACGGCACACAGCAAAGTACAGCGTGGTCTTCGTCATGGTTGCTGTGGGGGCATTTGTTGCCTTTTTTGTACAGTACTACTCATTCGGGATTGCTGGGGAAAACTTGACGATGCGCGTAAGAAAAATGATGCTATCGGGTAAGCATCATCCTCAGTTATGTTCAGTATCATGTCTTACAACCTCTGTGATGCAGGTATTTTACGCAATGAGATAAGCTGGTTTGATCGAGAAGAGCATTCAAGCAGCCAGCTTGCCTCTCGTTTGGCTTCTGATGCCGTGTACATGAAATCTGCAAGTGGAGATATACTAGGTTCAATGGTTCAAAACGTCGCTGTGATAGTTGCTTCGTTCGCCATAGCTTTTTTGGTGGAGTGGCGAGTAGCAATTGTCGTGGCCGCAACTTTTCCGTTTATTGTATTGTCGACCTTTGCGCAGGTGAGCTGGCCTTTTACATTGTTTTGCTTTACTGACACAATGCTCTCCCTTAGAAATTGTTCCTTCAAGGATTGGCTGGAGATCTGGAAAGATCTCATTCTCGGGCAAGCATGCTGGCCGGAGATGCTGTGAGCAATATTCGAACTATAGCAGCATTCAACGCAGAAAAGAAACTCGTCAACTTAGTTACTTTGGAGCTTCAGACCCCGGCTAAACGCAGCTTGTTTCATGGAAGCATTGTGGGACTCGGCTATGGATTCTCGACTCTGTCTCTGTTCGGGTCCTATGGTCTCGGCCTTTGGTACGGTGCCGTCCTCGTCAAAGCAAGCAAATCAAGCCCCGCAAACGTTCTGCAAGCTTTTCTCGTCCTCGTCATGGCGGCATTTCCCATCGCAGACAGTCTAGCAATGCTTCCGGACATTTCCAAGACGGCAAAGTCATTCAAATCAGTGTTTGAGCTGCTGGACAGAGCAACGGAAATGGATTTGGACGGTCCAACGTCACAAAAGCTCATTAAACTCCGCGGTGATATAGAACTCCGAGACATTCACTTTGCATATCCGTCGAGACCCGAGGTAGCTATCTTTGCTGGTCTGAACTTGAAGATTCGAGCTGGACGGAGTTTGGCTTTGGTCGGTCCCAGCGGCTCCGGGAAGAGCTCGGTTATTGCATTGGTGGAAAGGTTCTATGATCCTTTCAAGGGGATGGTTCTCGTGGACGGCAGAGATGTCAAAAAGCTCAACGTCAAGGCGTACAGGCGTCATGTTGGTCTAGTGCAACAAGAACCAGCTCTTTTTGGAACGAGCATTTGCGAGAACATCGCCTACGGAAAAGAGAGTGCTTCGGAAGCTGAGATTGTGGCTGCTGCAAAGGCGGCGAACGCCCACGAGTTTATTAGCAGCCTTCCCGATGGATACGCTACAAACGTTGGTGAGCGAGGTGTCCAACTTTCAGGTACGTCGACAACTTTTGTTTGATTCTAAAACGAAGCACTACGTCATTCATTGATCTCCAGGTGGTCAGAAGCAGCGGGTAGCAATTGCACGAGCCGTTCTCAAAAATCCTGCAATACTATTGCTGGACGAAGCCACGAGTGCTCTAGACGCCGAGTCTGAGAGAACTGTCCAGGAAGCTCTTGAGCGGCTGATGGAGGAGAGAACGACAGTGGTTGTGGCACACAGGCTATCTACGATTTGCAGTGCCGACCAGATTGCCGTGCTGCATGACGGTGAGATTGTGGAGCAGGGAAGGCACTCGGAGCTCGTAGCCAAGCGAGGAGCCTACGCTCAGCTCATCAAGCTCCAGTCATCGTCATAAAGGTTCGCTCGATTTAAATCACCTCACGTTGCATAAATTGTTGTTTTCCTCCACATTAACAGTAGAGACAACAGCTGAACTACCACAGTGTCGTCAGGCCCTTCAGCTGGATCGACAAACAGAAGAAGAAGAACCAAGAGCGCGGAAAGAAATGAGAGAGATTGTCCACGTACAGGGTGGCCAGTGTGGCAACCAGATTGGCGCCGGAAGTGATATGTGACGAGCATGGGATCGAGCCCACGGGAGCTTATCGAATTCGAATACTTCACAGGATATTACAGGACCGGGAAGAAGAACTACACCATCAACACCCTCGAAGAGGCTCACGGGTCACCAAGAGCGGTCCGCATTTACATCTACAAAGACCTCGTAAGGGGCAATGAAATCTTCCTTCGCTGCTGTCTCAACTGGCGGTTGAGGTCATCAAGAATGTATGTTGATGGCCTGATCTTGTCCCTCCTCTGGATATTTAAGCCAATGATGTTAATCGATTCGTCAACTTCAGGAAAAAATGCATTCATGAAGTCCCACTGATGATAGTGGTGAAATTCGTGATGTCTATCACCCGAGCTCAGAATGTTAGATGACAACTATGACCGCGAGAAGGCCCTGATCACCGGCTGTTAAGCCAAGTGTGCTCATGTCCTGCTGGTAAGTCACTCTGATATCGGAGAGTCAAGGAGAGACTGGCTCACTGCAAAGAAGAGAAGTAGATTAAGAAACTAGAATCGCAACAGTGCCTTCACACTCCTTCCAGAGACATCAAAGCTCCAAGAGGAGTACCCAGACAGGATGATGCCGTCCGTGTTCCCGTCCCTGAAGGTGTCGGACACGGTGGTGGAGCCATACAATGCAACGCTGTCTGTGCACTAGCTTGTCGAGAATGCCAAGAAGTGCATGGTTTTGGACAACAAGGCCTTCTATGACATATGTGTCAGAAGTCTCTGCCTCAGAACTCTTCGAATTTCTCAAGTCTCAAGTCTCAAAGGCTTCATCAGCACATCTGCATGGCAAGTAGTCTATGTGGCTGAGACAAGGCTAAACAATTACGTCCAACCCAAAGCTGCATCGCCAATTCTATGAGGGTAGCATCATTATCAATTTCTTTGCATCCCATGGTTAATAAAGTATAATAATGGTAGTGGATAGTATTAAAATATACTTAAATATTTTAGGATATTTTACCATTTAATGGTTATTATTCATTTAGATTTTTTATATTTATTTTATAAATTATTTTATAATTTATAAACTTTCCCATATTTTACTATCTAATAATTGATATACCATAAAATTTTGGAATAAGTATATTGATTTAGGTTTAGACCCATACTTATATACAAAAATGGATAGACAATCAATATTTAGTCCCAAATAAATTATCCATATGCCATAATATTATGATTAATTTATTATATAGATGCGGTAATATATGTATATATATTTATAAATTTTACATCATTCTTCCTTTTGTAAGATGAAAAGTGTTAAGTGGAACATTTAGAGCTATAGTAAAGTGATTATAAAGTGCCACAAGAACTTGAAACTCTTGCAAAACTATTTATATAATTGTTAACAATCATGATATAAACAAAACCCAAAGCCATGGCATAAACATAAGTTAGCTATGAAATTTTGATGAACCAATTATAACTCTATATACAATTACTAAATGCTTAAATCAACCTTGAAACTATAATTTTGAATAAAAGTAAAAGATTTTAATCCATAAAACACCATTATAGCAAATGATATATCCATCCATCCTTCAAGACCATTGTTAATGTAGACTCACAACCATTAGCAAAACTTGTATTTATATCTTCCTTTTAGTTAACTTTTGAGATATATGTTAACTTGAATCTACAATTTTTGTTCTCATCTAATACCACATATAGGAAGTTAAACTCATTCCATCTGTTTTCCATATCCTCCTTATCCTCTCTTTGGAGGAGTGCTTATTACTTATTAATATAATTGATCAAATTGGAAGTTTATAATTTGAAACATGTTAATAATTTATAAATATAAATTAATCTTATCACATATTAACCATCAGATAAAAATAAACTAGAACATACTAAAAATTATTTAGAAATTTTTAAAATTATAAATACAAGATGTGAGTGATCGAGATATAGAAATAGGTATTTTAATTGGGGTTTAGACCCTGTTTATATACAAGAATGGATAGACCAAATTCAATCCCAAATGGACGGTAAATATGTTATAATACTATAATTAGTGTATTACTTAACTGGAGTAATACATATATATAAATATATGTATTTACAAACCATACACTATCCTCCCCTTCGGAAGATAAAAAGGTGGTGATAATAAGTTAGGTGGAATATCTTGAGCTTCTATTGAGCAATTATAAATTACTATAAGAATCTAAAGTTCTCACAAAACCATCAATAAAATTGCTGATAACCATGATTAAAATAAAACCCAGAGCCATAACATAAGCATTAGTTGACTACAGAATCCTGATAAATTAGTTGAAACTCCAAATACAATTCCTAAATATTTAAACCAACCACATAACCATAATTTTAAATTGAAACAAAGGACTTTAAAAGCCACTATAATCCATAAAGTGCTATTATAATAAACAATACATCCCATTTCTAAGTCTATATATTGATAATCTTCCAAGTCTACTATTAACTCGCACTTAAGACCATAAGTAGAGCCATCTTGATCCAACACCACACATGGGAGATCAAACTCACTCTATTCATCCTTTACATCTTCTTTTTCCCCTTTTTAAGGGAAATTTTTTTTTGAAGCATTGACTCCATTTGGATTTATTGCACTCATCCTCATTCTGCCATCTATGTTTGGCCTCACTCCATTATCGCATCTATTCGGCCTCACTACATCGGGGTTAAATATTCTATTCGGAATTGTTATATTTGTCCTCACTCCACAATTTATGTCGTTCGTTCTTGCTCCACTACTATATTCACTTGTTCTCATTCCATCGTCAAGGTTGGACTCTTGTCTGTCCTCTCTACCCCCTCCTCTAAAGAAAAAAAAGTTTGAAGTATTAGAGCAGAAAGAAGAAAACAAGAAAAATGAGCAAAAACAATTATAGAAGAAGAAAATGTGGATAAAGAACTATTAGAAAAAGAATTTGTAACAGTTAGCAATGCAAAAATGGGGAAATCAAAAGGACATATGCTTAAAGCTTGGAAAAATACTTTAGCCACCACAATATAAACAAAAGATTCACAGCAATAGTAAAACAAAATCTCTTAGTAGCACTCACAAGTGGGGACATATATACAACTTGAAACTCTAACCAAAGTGACTCAACCCTTGGAACAAAAGAATGATTAAAGACTTTGCCAATGAAATAAAAAGCAAGATTCTCAACTTTATAGACACACTTAACATTCAGATTAGTATGAAGAGGATAAAAAACACTCAACTCAACATTGGATTGAGAATGAAAATCATGAGAGTTTCAAATGATTAACGTATTAAGAGAAGAAAACATTATAAATGAGGAAGAAATACTAAGAACATAAAAAGGTGGCTGAAACTGAAAAATAAAAAAAAAAGTTAGGAAAGAGCAAAAGGGAAATAGAAAAGATCAGATGGTAGATTAAAAAATTGACACCTACCTCACAAAATCTCCACTTCATCTTCAAAACTATCTCCATCAAGCTCATCATCACACTTTGGAATTCATTTGATCTTGTGCACATTGGCGTCCTATAAACTTGATCGTCGAACATTCTCCAAGAATTAAACTGCATCATTTATAACTTGCTAATCAATATCACGATGACACTCCATATTAATAGAAAATGGCAGAACACCAAGAACAAAACAAACTGTGTAATTATATCCCATGGAAACTGAAGATGGCAACACACTAAGGATGGGCACAATACTAACATGATCACACTCTATAGCACCAAAAGTTTGATCTAACAGAGTAACAACCTTAAATGACATACTCTTTGATTGATGATGGCATAACATGGTGGAAGAAGAGAATGCAATGAAGATTAAAAGAAAAAAAATAATCTAAGCACAACAATAACTAAAATTCTAAATCTTGCAAAAATCTAATACATAATTAAATCTAAAAAAAAATGAAGAAATAAAAATAAATAAGCATGATCCTAAACACTAAAGCAAAGCACTACTAAAAAACTTTGCCCTTCAGGGATAAATTACAATGCCTTTCACCTTCACCAATATGAGTGTTTGGGATAAAAGAATAAGTATCTTAATTAGGGTTTAAACCTTTACTTATATACAAGAATGGATAGACCAAATTTATTCCTAAATGGATGGTCTATATGCTATAGTATTATAATTAATGTATTATCTAGTTAGGGTAATAAATATATATACATATATGTATTTACAAACTTTACAAAGAGTTAATTTAAATGAATAATAACTGTTAAATGATAAAATATCCCAAAATAATCCATTACCTTTACAATTTTGCATGGGATAATTTCTATTTAACATTCTAAAGTATAAAATAATTTGTTACACATTGCATGTAGCAACATTTGGTTTGCTTAATAATAGTGTTATTCCTACTTATTAATCCAATTGATCAAATAAAATTTTATAAGTATAAACATGTTTATAATTTTTAAACACAATATTGATTTTATTGCATATCAACCATTAGATGGTAGAATAAAAAAGAATATACTAGAAAGTGCTTAAGAAAGTTTATAAATTATAAATACAAGATTAATCTGAATGAATAACAATCATTAAATGGTACTATATCCTAGAATATCCAAGTATATTTTAGATATATTTACAGCTTTGCTTAAGCAAAAAAATAGTAGAGTTAAACCATGATTTAGTTATTTAAAAAGATGCAATTACATAAAGATAAACCATATTTTTCTTTAATGATTATATGCTAAAACAAAATTTGATGAAAGTTCAAAATCTATTATTATACTCTATTCTAAATAACCATATTCACAAATGTATGATGAGTATTTATTTGACTTCATATCAATTTCCCTTTTCACAAAATTTTAGAATTCTTAATAGATTCACAAAGTAATTGATTAAATTAATATATTAAGAAATATTTATATTTTTTCAAAAATTAAGAAATTACAAAGTTAATAAAACCCATTCGCCAAAAGCTTTAGAGAATTCTTCTGGAAGAGAGTTGTTCGATCGTTCTTCTTTTTCTTGAGCTAGAACGCTCTTTCTTTTTTAATCGTTCCATACATCTAGATAGCAATGAGTAGCAGGAATGTAAATGACAAGTGTAACTGGAAATGCCAGTGGCTCCAAATCTTTAGGGCTCAATGGCGATGGGCTCATCCTTGGCGCCGCTCCACAAGCTCTTCTTCTGTGCCGATCGATGCAACCACTTGCTCATGGCGGCGCCATCGCGCACGGCCTGGCGCTGCCGATTTTCTTCTTCTCCTTTGGACGATTGGCTCATGTTCTTGGATCGGACAAGGATCTTCGGCACATGTATCACAGCGTGATATTTCGAGCCGGATTTCATGATCGTGCTGTGCTGCTCGCGATCGATCAGGTGGCATTGGATTTCCTGTGTCCTCTTTGGCAGGTCTTGGATAGGTAGAGGGATTTTGTTCTTGAGACATTTGAAGGGATTCTTGGCTCTGGATGTTGCGTGCTGGATCCAGACCGGAGAGCAGCAATGCAGGAAGATCAGGATCGGCGGCACGATATCTCGTTCTTCGATGGTGCCGATGCGAGAACTGGAGAGCTCGTTAGCAGCATTTCCTCCAACACTTTGGTCATTCAGCAGGCCATAAGCGAGAAAGTGAGTTCTCTCTCTTTTGCTTTCACAGATGGGAGTCCTCATTCATCACAATTCCACGTTTTTTGGATGGGATTTGCAACTGTGTGGCAGCTCGGACTTTTGAGGCTGGCAACCGTACCGGTGGTCATTCTGGCTGGAGGTCTCTATGCTCATGTCATCACTGGCGTTTCATCCAGGAGCCAGAAGGAACATCAGTACGTAGACTTCCAGACCAAATCTTTTTAATCGAAAGTACCTACATTGAATTGACTTGCAGGCAATTTCTCAAATTCGGAGAGTCTGTTCGTTCCTTGGCGAGCAAACAACGATCGGTCTGTACACCATTGCTCTCGGTTCCACGCTACGTCTGGGATCGGGCAGGACGTGCCAAAGGGATTGGAATGGGAGCAATGTACGCGTTGCCCCTCTGTTCCTAGGCCTTACTGATGTGGTACGGTGGCATTCTCGTAAGAAACGGCACGACAAATGCTCTATCTACAAGATTTTGCGTGCTCTTAGGCGCCTTGTAAGTTACTGTTATCGATTATGTTTTGAGTTCTGATGCTAAACGTTTTTCTCATAGTGCGAAACTTTAGACGACGATCAGTAACAGTGAAGAGTCAACGGAATTTCGTCTTCAACACGTCCATGGAGTGCTTGAGCTGTATAAAGTTACTTCCAACTATTCCTCCAGGCCAGATGCTCGTGTTCTTCACGACCTGAGCCTCAGGATACCGCCTGGAAATCGATAGCCATTGTTGGCCCCAGTGGTTCTGGGAAGAGCACGATTATATCTCTCATTGAAAGGTTTTACGACCCAACTTCAGGTGAATTGCTTCTTTGCTTATATTTCTTTTCTGAGTTTTATACTTCTACAGGAGAAATTCTCTTGGATGGTTACAACACCAAATCTCTACAATTAAAATGGCTCCTGTCACAGATTGGTCTCGTTAACCAAGAACCAGCTTTGTTCGCTACCACCATCGCGCAAAACGTACTTTACGGCAAAGATGATGCGAACATGGAGGAGATAAAGCTGGCTGCCAGGACTTCAAATGCGCACGATTTTATAAATCAGCTTCCTCAAGACTACGAAACACAGGTGCCTAGACACTATTTTTTCAGTGTCTGAACTGCTCAAGTACATTGCAGGTTGGTTCAAGAGGCGTACAACTTTCTGGAGGCCAAAAGCAGAGGATAGCCATAGCTAGAGCATTGGTCAGAAATCCAGCGATACTGTTGTTGGATGAGGCAACCAGTGCTTTAGATGCTGAGTCCGAGAATGTGGTACAAAACGCACTCACAAAATCATGGTGGCAAGAACGACAGTTATTATAGCACACAGGTTGTGTACTGTCAAAGGCACAGATTCCATTGCTGTGCTTCAAAATGGAAGGTTTGTGGAAACCGGATCGCACCAACGTCTTATGGCCGAAGCCACGAGTGCTCTAGACGCCGAGTTCGAGGGAATTGTCCAGGAAGCTCTTGAGGGGCTGATGGAGGAGAGAACGACAGTGGTTGTGGCACACAGGCTATCTACGATTTGCAGTGCCGACCAGATTGCCGTGCTGCATGACGGTGAGATTGTGGAGCAGGGAAGGCACTCGGAGCTCGTAGCCAGGCGAGGAGCCTACTCTCAGCTTATCGTTTTAAAGGTTCGCTCGATTTAAATCACCTCACTTTCTCACATGGTTACATACAGGTTGGTTATACGCAAATAAAACAGTTAAGGCAATAAGAGAAAACTGTTACTCGGGGTAGTTTTTCTCTGGTGACAACGACATTAACGGTATAGACCAACAGCTGAACTACCGCAGTGTCGTCAGGTCCTTCAGCTGGATCGAAGCAAACAGAAGAAATGAGAGAGATTGTCCACGTACAGGGAGGCCAGTGTGGTAACCAGATTGGCGCCAAGTTCTGGGAAGTGATATGTGACGAGCATGGGATCGAGCCCACGGGATTTTATCACGGAGAGTCCGACCTCCAACTGGAGCGAGTGAACGTCTACTTCAACGAAGCCAGTGCCGGACGTTACGTGCCTCGAGCGATTCTCATGGACTTGGAGCCTGGGACAATGGACAGCGTTCGGTCGGGGCCGTATGGACAGATATTCCGGCCTGATAACTTCGTCTTCGGCCAGACGGGAGCCGGGAACAACTGGGCCAAAGGCCGGGGATCCTC
>NW_003314558.1:0-13127 GCF_000143415.4 Selaginella moellendorffii | reverse complement strand
TTTTGCATGCTGGTCCTGGCATTGGGATGCTGGTTGCTCTAGGACTATTCCAAGTCGCTCTGGGCTCCTGTCCCTTCACTCCTTGGGCTGTATGCTCGGGAGTGCTCCGTGGTCAGTTCTATCACTCTTTGGCTTCACGCTTAGGAGTTTGGCACCGTTTCTTCGTTCAGTGGCCCAAGGCCTTGAACCTCGGGTTCCTATGGACACGTGGCATGGACATGTGGCATGTGACATGTGGCATCTATCACGTGGCACAAAAAGGGTTTTGGTTCCGTTTTGTGGTGTTATCCTATGGTAAATCACCATAGGATAAAGGGTCAAAACCACATGTGCTACATTTGAATGGACAGGCACGCAAGTAGGAGCTAGACTATGCCTTAGGTTGGTCGGCCATGCCCGACCTACCCGCTATCCCTACTATACATTTGGAACCCCCCACAAACCCCCCCCCTTGAGGAACACACGCTTTGGGCTTCCACCCCAAGCCTCCTTTAGTATTAGGAGTTAGTCTCTAGGACAAGCTCGAAACTTACTAAATATGGAATGTCCTTAGATTGCGAATTTGGACATGGGACGAACACCATTGTGTTCAGACCGATCTCTACATTCCGTAGATATGCCAAATGACCAAATCTGGACACTTTCCATAAATAGCATTTGGGACCGAAATGAAACTAACACAAAGGGCATGATAGCGAGGGTGTTTGGCAGACACGGTAAGCTATTATGTAGCGATATTGAGGGACTAATCTCAATACGCGAGGGTTCTTGTCACTAGCCAGTGCAAGACATAACGAGACGGGAACTCCTTACCGGGCTAAGTATGCTTAGCTAATAACACGTAGGAATTCCGTCCTTATGCTCGTCCGGTCTAAGTACACTCGAAATGCCCAGTTAACTCCACTAGCACAAGAGGGGCTACTAAAGGGATCCAGCAGTACAGACCTCCTGCCATCATAGCAGTAAGGTAAGAGTGTCCGTAAGGACTGGTCGACAGGTAACTTTCGATACCCGAAGTCAAGTGTCACGAATGTGACTTCGGGTATCGAAAGTTACTTGTCGACTAGTCTTTACGGACACTTGGAACAGTCCTGGAGCTGAAGTTGGTGGTGTTCAGTGTTGTAAATCTCTATTGGTGGAGTGTGGCATTTATGTTGCATTTTGCCGAACTGAGTTAGCACTTGATGCTCACATAAACCTTTGAAGTAATGACATGGGTGTTGCTCGTGGTGTTGCTCAATTGATGATCAAGTCATTGTGATTTTGTATCATATCCATGTGATAATGAGCAATGTGTTTACGAAGTTGCTTAGTTAAATGATGATCAACCCCAAAGTGGTTGATAGTGAAGCTAGTCTACTTGCATGAAGTAGCATTGTAGTAGCTTTGACTGGATTCTCGATGGTGGTCCATTATGCTAAGCTTAAGTTGGTTCCTTGTTTCCTTGAAGGTTTGTCCATAAGGTGTTGGAAAGGGTTGTAGCATTCATGTGTCCAGTTTTTAGGGTTTAGGGTTTAGGGTTTTAGGTTTAGGGTTTAGGGTTTACCGGTTTAGGGTTTAGGGTTTAGGGTTTTGGAATTGCAATTAGCCAAAAGCACTCCACATTGCTTGATCCAGTGGAACTCAAGAATGCTAGAGATCAGCTATGGCAATCTCAGATAAGAGGAAAAACTAGAGAAACTTTATAATGAAAAATTCACTAAAGGGAAAGGAAATACATTGGCATGACAACCCGAGACCGGTTTCGTCCTTTTTGGGACTCATCAGCCGGGTGTAGTCGCCATGAAAATGGTCTAACCTAGCCCCTCTTTTCCTCTATTTTTACCCAGATGCCTTAAGAATATTCAAGAAGCTTTGAAAATATCCAACTGTTTTAGAACTTCAAAGATCTTGTGGTGGAGTGTGAGCAGGCAAGCTTGGAGGAACAGCCTCACAGACTTGGTTGTCACTAGCCACTTATCTTATATATTATGATGGTGGTATTGATTATGATGGTGGTATTGATTGCTATTATTATGAGTTTATTTTCTACAAATTTTGGTTTGTAGAAAATAAAATATGAGTTTTAATGACATCTTTGTGCAAGGCACAAGATGTGATAGTCCCTTGAAATTTCAGAAAAATTTCAGAGAAGAGGTGGTGGTGATTTTAATTAGCTCAGTATATTTCCCTCAAATTTGGTTTGTAGAGAATAGATGTAAACTTCAATGATATCACTGTGCAAGGCACAAGATATAATAATCAATTGAAATTTCAAAAAAGTTGAAAATTTCAAAGACTGAAATAGGAAATAAACAAGCTTAGTGGTGTGAAGCTTATTCATAGCAGTATATTGTGAACGGTGATGGTGATGGATATCAGCCATGCAGCACGTCCTAATTGTTCCTTATCATTTTTAATAGCCAACCTCAAAAGTTATTTCAAAGCATCAGAATATTTCAGGAATATTCCACTCCGACTTTGCAAGAGGTAGGTTATTCATAGCAGTATATTGTGAACGGTGATGGTGATGGATATCAGCCATGCAGCACGTCCTAATTGTTCCTCATCATGTTTAATAGCTAACCTCAAAAAAAATATTTCAAAGCATCAGAATATTCCAGGAATATTCCACTCCGAGTTTGTAAGAGGTAGCTTTGGGCAAGTCCAAGGTAGCTTATCCATATGGTGGGAGTCTCGCTGAAACCAAGTGGGAAGCAAGGTTTGGGGACCGTGTCCAGCATGTGATCACTCTGGGGAGTGAGTCTGATGGAACTTCAGAAATCACCTGTTTAGGGTTTAGGGTGTTCCCCACATCAAGTGCTGCACTATGGAGAGTATAAGGCAGCTTGAAAATGAGGGGGGCCTGTAGACTATTGCTACTGGATTTGCGTGATGGAGAGTAGAGCACATTATCTCGGTCCGTATAATGGATTGTCCGGAAAGCTTCAATAAGGAAGGCTCTTGGGTATCCACGTGCACGGAGACGAGTATAGAAAAGCTTGCGAATTGCACAGAAGCTCTCAGGGTTACTCTCTCGTAGGAGGTAACGCCGAAGTTCAGCACGAATGAAGGCAATCTTTTGGTGTCGAGGATGCGTTGAGTTCCATGGAAGATATTGGTATGCATTTAGTGGCTTTTGAAAGGTGGTGGAGTCTAGGCACCTGCATTTCTCAAAGCGTGGGCCTTTGAAAAAATGGATGTCTAGAATATCCATAGATTCAAATGAGATCACTGAGGTGATCTTTATAGAATTGCAGAGGCTTCCATAGCTAGCCAACCAAGATTCCAAGCTCTCTTTTGATCCATCCCAAATTCCGACACCATCGTCAATATATCTCTTAAGATATATTGGCCATTTAGGAGAGGTGGCCTTAAACTCGTCCTCGAGGGAGCAAAGAAAAAGGCAAGCATACACCACAGCAAAGTTTGACCCCATAGCAGTGCCTCGGATTTGAAGGAAATAACTCCCATCGAACTCAACATAATTGTGTTCAAGGATGAGTCCTGCAGCAGCCATGATAAAGCGTGCTTGCATTGAATCTCCAAAATTTGTATATACAAATTTATGGAGGCGATAGAGCCCTTCACGTGTGGGAATGCTCGGGTAGAGCGACTCGTCATCAAAAGTGAAGAGGAGGCAGTCTTTTGGGAGCTGTTGTTTATGAAGATCATGAAGGAGGGTGTGGGAGTCCATAAGAAAGGTTTCCTGTTGGAGGAGAATGCCAAAAAGTTGGCGGTGAAGCCATTTTGCAAGTGGCTCCCAAATGTAGCCAACATAGCTAGCAATTGGTCTCCCACGAATTGGCTGCTTATGTATTTTTGGAAGAAAATACAACAAACAAGCTTTACGTGGAGGTGAGGGCAAAGTGGTGAGGTACTTGGCTGTGTTCTTGTCCAGCCACGAGCAAGATTTATACTTCAGGAGAAGTTCGAGGAGGCGCTCATGCATGGGTTGATGTGGAATCGACTCAACTCTCTTGTAGACAAGAGGATCATTGAGTTGGCGCATAGCCTCTTGAATGTACCACGTGCGGTCCAGAACAACTACGCCGAGGTTTTTGTCGGCTGGCTTAATCACAATACTATGAACGTGTCGCAGCGCAAGGACTGCATCACGTCTCCATCCTCTTAGAAAAGATCGAGGTCTTTTACAACAGGAAAGACGTTGGAGAAGGTGCTCTCGAATGCGGGCAACTCGTGACTCCATGTGCCAGGAAGCAGGGGGAGGATCAAAGTTTGGGTTGGGAACCCGAAACTCTGGTATAAGACTGTTGCTGTCCTTAAACGAATGACGAAGACAGACTGAGCGTTGAAAGTCATCTAAGCATTCCATAATCTTTTTGGCCGTGAGAGGCACTGGATTAGGAATGAATGAGAGCCCAAGAGCAAGGAGGCGCTTTTCAGCGGCACTCAACATGCAAGAAGACAAATTGTGAACAGCACCAATATCCACTCTATTTTCTAGCTGGGAAACTTTTTGATTGCCAGCAAAATGAAGTAAAGCTTCATGCGGGGCAATCAAAGGTAGCCAGAAACTTTTGCCTTGCCTTTTCTGTCCACAGGCACTGCCGTAACCTGAGAGTGCGGGTGTTGCTGTGGAGGCGAGTTTCTTCCCAAGCCATAGCGTTGGGTTCGTTCGTGGAGTGGGGTGTTGTTGTGGTGCTGTGAGGGCTGCATCTCTTGTCCTCTGGGAGGTGAAGGTGGTTTCTGGTTCTGAGTTGGCTGGTGTTGTTGGGCTGCTGGAGGAGGTCGTGGTGTAGTCTGGCGCCCTCGGCCGCTTGGCCAGTTCGGTTGGGACCGTGGGGGTCGACCGTTTCCTCGAGACTGGCGTTGGCCAGCTCTGCCAGTCATGGCTGGCTGGGAACCAAGCACGGTTAGAGATTGCCGGTGCAAGGGACCCCTTGAAGAAAAACCCGGGGCATCGGAATGGGTGGGAGGAGTCCCAGTAACCACATTCCGCCCCTGCTTGTTTCCCTGCCGTCCATGGGTAACGTCACGTTCACCACTGGTTTAGGGTTTAGGGTTTTAGGGTTTAGGGTTTAGGGTTTAGGTTTTAGGGTTTAGGATTTAGGCACGTTTAGGCGTTTAGGGTCGTTTAGGCATTTAGGGTCAAAGACACCCCGCAGTGCTGCAATCCTGCGATTTAGGGTTTAGGGTTTAGGGTAAACCGGGTCTCCGCTGGTTGTAATGTACGGCTTATATATGTAATGGGATGGCACTGACTATGCACACTCGAGCTCTCTTGCATTAACACACCTCCAAGACCAATGTCAGAAGCATCCACGCGCAAAATAAAAGGTCGAGTGTAGTCAGGATATGCCAAAACCGGAGGAGTTGTCAATAACTTTTTGAGATCCCCAAACGCCCGCTCACAATCCGGAGACCAGATGAAAGATGATGTTGATAACTTCAGCAACGCTCGCAATGGTGCAGTGCGATCAAAAAGATGATCCACAAAACGGTTTTAGGGTTTAGGGGTTTCTCCTGTACCGGTAGTTTCCAGAACGCAAGCGTGTTGCCCACCACCTGATTTGCTTCAACTCCTTGCTCGATCCATTTCTTCCAGAGCTTGGGGATCTCCCCTCGGGCCTCCTCCCTGCTGGTCAAGAGACCATCCCTTGCTTCCTTGACGCCGAAGGAGAAGAAGCTCCTCGCTCCTCGTTTCCATGCTGTGGGGTCCCAATCCAGATCCTCGATGAGCTGCTGTCGCCACCATCTAAGAATGCCTTCCCCCTCTAGTGCAGCCAACGATTGAACCACCACCGATTGCTTCAGAGCCTGTCGTATTACTCGAATCCTACCCTTGACCTCGTCATCCATCACCATCGGCATGACCGAGACGTCAAAACATGAAACGCCTCAGCCATAAATGCGGGACCATTATCCAAAAGAATCCGCTCTGGACAAGAATGCTGGAACACCACTCGATTGAGGAGGAAGTATCCAACAGCAGTTGCAGAGGCACTAGCAAGAGCACCAACTTCCACCCAACGAGTCAAATAGTCAGAAGCAATAATAACATACTCATTGCTAGCAGTTGACCGTGGAAAAGGTCCCATAAGATCAAACACCACCAACTCAAACGGACGGGAAACTGCAATTGACTCCAACCGTCCTTCCGCAGCCCGAGGGGGAGTATTACGAGCTTGGCACCAAACGCAGCTACGCACATACCGGATAATATCACGTCGCATCTCCGGCCAATAGAAAGACCTGCGTAGCTTCTCAATTACACGACGATATCCCATATGCCCACCTAGAACAGGAGAATCATGGTAGGCATGGAGAAACCGCAGAATAAAAATAAAAGGCACCACCAGCCGTAAATGATCAAATATAGAAATGTGCATCTCAATTAGCCCAAAAACCCTAGCTTATATACAGAAGCGAGTGGTCCGAATTGAAACCAATCCAATGGCTACCAAAATCCCACTACGCTAATATTAGTATACGGCATCGTAACCGTACACTTGGCCCTCACATCATCCCCCCCTCTCGGGATAATGGAAGACCATCAGGGTTCTCTTGTAGACGGGCCGGGATCTGGAGGAACATCAGGAGGAGGCATCGGCGAATCTGTAGATGGTATTAACTGCTCCTGATCCCTTTGTATGAAGCATTTCAACCGCTGCACATGCACAATCTCTGGCATGAATAAAAATAGAAGGCACCACCAGCCGTAAATGATCATTAGGATCTGTCCCCACAAAATAAAGAAGGCCACCTTCAAGACAATATTGAGAATGTAAATGCTGGAAAGGCAAGTCATCAGCAAGTGATGCAAGATTCTGAAACCCATCTCGAAGCCTTCGAATCCATGGCTCAATCTTTTGAGCCTTGCGAACCTCATCAAGCGACGATAGATCTTGCTCTGCACCTTGTGGACACTGAACGTCAAGTATAATAACCGCCGACGGCACAGAATCCTTGTCTAGAAAATCCACAGATGCTGGAACGACAGGCTCGTCAGAAACATGAGAAGAGAATGAAGAAGGAAGAGGAGCTCGAGAAAGGGCATCAGCATCAGCCATAGAACTCCCTGGGCGGTGAACAACATCAAAATCATATATCTGAAGCTTCAAAGCCCACCGAGCAGTACGACCAACCAGGTTCTTTCGCTTTAATAATGAAGTAACAGCAGCATGGTCACCTTCAAGTAATGTCCGAGAACCATGTAGATATGCATGAAGTTTCTCGAAACCCCAAACTGCTGCTAAACACTCCTTCTTTGTCGTGGAGTAGTTCATCTCCGCTGGTTGTAATGTACGGCTTATATATGTAATGGGATGGCACTGACTATGCACACTCGAGCTCTCTTGCATTAACACACCTCCAAGACCAATGTCAGAAGCATCCACGCGCAAAATAAAAGGTCGAGTGTAGTCAGGATATGCCAAAACCGGAGGAGTTGTCAATAACTTTTTGAGATCCCCAAACGCCCGCTCACAATCCGGAGACCAGATGAAAGATGATGTTGATAACTTCAGCAACGCTCGCAATGGTGCAGTGCGATCAAAAAGATGATCCACAAAACGCCCGAGATACTGCACCTTGCCCAAGAAGCGCTGCACATCATTCACACACTTCGGAGTAGGGAACTTAGTTGTGTTCTAGACAAGATTATTTAGTAGGGGTTAAGTTTTGACTTTTCCTTGAAAAGTGATTCAGTCGTGGACTATGCTAACTCTCCAAGCAGAAGAGTTAGTGATTGATATTGGAACATTTGAATCCTTGTTGGATTTGAGTTGGACTATATCGATCATTAATGTTTCTTCTTGTGCTTGTTATGAAGTGAGTTACGTCTTGCTATAGATGGATTCATGGAAGATCGTTTAGTGGTCACTTGTTGAGCATAGTTTCATTATGCTTGGCTTTTGGATTGATGCAAATCTGCTCTTCATTAGCTTTGGCATTATGAAGTTTAGCTTATGGAAGTGTTGAAGAGGATATTGTGGGTTGTACCATGATTTCTTTTTAGCATTAATGTTAGTTCATGCAAGACTCGTGATCATTATTAGGCAAGACTTAGCTATAAGCTTCTTCGAGCTTTTGGTTCCTTGAACTTTCATGCTTGTGGACCATTGGTTAGAAGTTGTTGGGGAAGGCATTTTCGCTCATTAGCTTCGCTATTGAAGTTAGTATTTGCATCTGGCAATCATTAGTGATGATTGACTGTGATCTAGGATAGTTGATTATCCTTATCAAAAAGTTTTGCCTGATTATTGTTGATATAGAATGATTCGCTATTCTTTGGGGTAGTGGATTCTTTCTTATACGATGATTATGCATCTCTTTATTGATGGGATGATTGATGATCTTTCGTGATAGTTAGTTATTCTCTTTGATGGCTTTTGGCTTTTCGCAATACCACATGTTCTTTGTGGTTTGCTCTGGATTGGTCTCTTGGGTTTGAGACATCAATAGAATGTTGCTGACACTTACTTACACAACTTGAGTTCCTTGGTGTTGTTGACTGGGATCTATTTGGATTAGCTAGCGTGATAGTTGGCATAAACGAGTGTTTGTTGGCCTTGCCACATTCATTCTGTTTTGTTGATTGTTGCTCGAGTTAGTTCTGAACCATTGGGATGTTATTTCCTTTAGGTGATACATTCGCGAGCATTTTGCTTGCCAGTCAATGATACTTTGTGTTCTTTGAGTTATCTTTCGTAAGTTGTTTGGCATTCTGTCTGCAATCTTTAATAGTTAAACTTTATCATTGAGTTTACTTGATGATATACTTGCTATTGAATTTTGTTTGATGGTGAATCCTATGTTTACCACTTATGATGATCTTGGTGGTTCTTATACTCTACTACTAGTTTATCGGATGATAACTTACTTGGAATACTTTTGTGTTCTAATCTAAGATATATTCATTGATTATTAAGACTCTAAGATATCATTGTCTATGACTTTGATATTGTCCATTTATTGATCTTTGAGTTTGGGCTAGTATAAGCAGACTGGCTTCGGCACTTTGTGTGCATGTTGAAATCTCTAGTCATGGGGTAGCTACTGTAGACTGGTCACATAACCCGCCTCTCTGTCGATGTTCCTTATTTCGTTAAAAGGGCGTGACCATGTAAACAACTCTAACTGTCTGTTTACAGTAGTCTATCTAAACCTTACCGACGGGTTTGGTTTCTTTGCTTAGGAGGGTTGGGGCCTTTGGCTTCTCTCTCTATGTCCTTGCGGGCAGGGGCGTATCACACTTTTGTAAGCTGGGTGACTCCCAGAGCAGCAAGGGTGGCTGACTCCGTTGGTCATTTCCTTGTCGGCGACGGCCGGAAGGTGTCTAAGCTGGTAGCGCATCCGCGTTAGACAAAGAGGTTGCCTCCTAACTCATTTAAGTTGGTGCATTTCTCACATAGTGTGAGTACCGTGAACTTTTTCTGGAGTTGTTTCCTTGGTGGTATTCTAGACTCGAGTATGCATCGACGAGGATGTCGATCTTCCCTAGGGGGGGGAGAGTGTCGCGAATGTGACTTCGGGTATCGAAAGTTACCTGTCGACCAGTCCTTACGGACACTCTTACCTTACTACCACGATGGTAGGAGATCGGTATTGCTGGACCCTTTATCAGTCTGTCTTGTGCTAGTGGAGTTAACTGGGCATTTTGAGTGTACTTAGACCGGACGAGCATAAGGACGGAATTCCTACGTGTTATTAGCTAAGCATACTTAGCCCGGTAAGGAGTTCCCGTCTCGTTATGTCTTGCACTAGCTAGTGACAAGAACCCTCGCGTATTGAGATTGGTCCCTCAATATCGCTACATGATAGCTTACCGTGTTTGCCAAACACCCTCGCTATCATGCCCTTTGTGTTAGTCTCATTTCAGTCCTAAATGCTATTTATGGAAAGTGTCCAGATTTGCTCATTTGGCATATCTATGGAATGTAGAGATCGGTCTGAACACAATGGTGTTCGTCCCGTGTCTAAATTCACAATCTAGGGACATTCCATATTTAGTAAGTTTCGAGCTTGTCCCAGAGACTAACTCCTGATACTAAGGGAGGCTTGGGGTGAAAGCCCAAAGCGTGTGTTCCTCAAGGGGGGGGGGGGGGGGGGGGGGGGGCTGTGGGGGGTTCCAAATGTATAGTAGGGATAGTGGGTAGGTCGGGCATGGTTGACCAACCTGAGGCATAGTCTAGTTCCCGCTTGCGTGCCTGTCCTTGTTCTGTGTCCGGCTTGGGTCTAAGCCCAAGTTCCATTCCATGCTAGTTGGTGGAGTACCCATATCCTCGCGTTAGTGTAAGCCACAAATTTTTCCTTTCCAATTTGCCAGCTTACCTCGTCTATCCGTCCAACACTGCCTTGGCTTTTGCTAAGTTCCCTTGCCAAGGTTCTCGCCTATGGTACCAACTCCTACTTGGTTTCAGCTACTCACTGCACGGGCAACGGAGTGTTAGCCATCCTTCCACGGATTCCCAAATCACTCCCAATCCCCCTCCCCGGGTTAGACTGGACTTAAGGTTCGGCTACACTCCCCGCAAGCACAAGCAGCCAAGCACACCAAGCTTCCAGGTTCCTAACATCCCTTGGTACCACAAGACTTGATCATGGGACCCTCTAAATCCCAAGTCTTGAGTGCAACACTTGCTTCGGGACGCCGGGGCGAAACACCGTGGCCTAACGGCCCGGTATGGGTACCTCTCGCCCCCCACTTCCGTCCCGAAGGAAGGCCCAAGCCCCTAGGAAGGGCGAGGACCAATGAGCCGCATGGTACTCAAGTGGGGCACCACTCCACATGAGCCGGGAGCACCGCAATCGGTTTCCCTTTCGGGAGTGGGAGCTGCTCTTGAGCACTTCCTTGGATGGCCCCTCCGGCACCAGCCAAGTCCATGCTCACTCCCACCCAAGGCCCCTTAGTCCCAGTCCCAACCTCAAGTCGGTTTGGAAGCCCAACTGGAGAGTCCCTTCAAAACTGGTTCCTGGACCTCACTATCCCTACTATACTTTTGGAACCCCCTGCAGCCCCCCCCCCCTGGGAGACGCACGCTTTGGGCTTTCACCCCTTGACCCGTATTAGTATTTGGACTTAGTCTCTGGCTCGATCTCGGACCCGATTTCGGATCCGACTTCGGATTCGGGTTCGGACTCGATCACGGACTCGATCTCGGACCCAATCTCGGACCCGACCTCGGACTCGACCTCGGACTCGGTCTCGGACCCGATTTCGGATCTCGGACTCCGTCTCGAACTCGGTCTCGAACTCGGACTCGAACTCGGTCCCCGAGTCGGTCTCAGACTCGATTCCGGACTCTATCTCGAACTCGGTCCTAGAGTCGGTCTTGGACTCGATCTTCGACTTGGTCCCATCCGATGAACTCTTTGTCATTTTGGTCATGCTTTCGGGGTTCCTTTAGCCTACGACACCTCGGCGAGTTGGTTCCTTACAGTTAGGCCACCGGTATGCCGAAATAGCGCTAGACTCTGTTTGGCTCCGTTTTGCATGCTGGTCCTGGCATTGGGATGCTGGTTGCTCTAGGACTATTCCAAGTCGCTCTGGGCTCCTGTCCCTTCACTCCTTGGGCTGTATGCTCGGGAGTTGCTCCGTGGTTCGGTTCTATCACTCTTTGGCTTCACGCTTAGGAGTTTGGCACCGTTTCTTCGTTCAGTGGCCCAAGGCCTTGAACCTCGGGTTCCTATGGACACGTGGCATGGACATGTGGCATGTGACATGTGGCATCTATCACGTGGCACAAAAAGGGTTTTGGTTCCGTTTTGTGGTGTTATCCTATGGTAAATCACCATAGGATAAAGGGTCAAAACCACATGTGCTACATTTGAATGGACAGGCACGCAAGTAGGAGCTAGACTATGCCTTAGGTTGGTCGGCCATGCCCGACCTACCCGCTATCCCTACTATACATTTGGAACCCCCCACAACCCCCCCCCTTGAGGAACACACGCTTTGGGCTTCCACCCCAAGCCTCCTTTAGTATTAGGAGTTAGTCTCTAGGACAAGCTCGAAACTTACTAAATATGGAATGTCCTTAGATTGCGAATTTGGACATGGGACGAACACCATTGTGTTCAGACCGATCTCTACATTCCGTAGATATGCCAAATGACCAAATCTGGACACTTTCCATAAATAGCATTTGGGACCGAAATGAAACTAACACAAAGGGCATGATAGCGAGGGTGTTTGGCAGACACGGTAAGCTATTATGTAGCGATATTGAGGGACTAATCTCAATACGCGAGGGTTCTTGTCACTAGCCAGTGCAAGACATAACGAGACGGGAACTCCTTACCGGGCTAAGTATGCTTAGCTAATAACACGTAGGAATTCCGTCCTTATGCTCGTCCGGTCTAAGTACACTCGAAATGCCCAGTTAACTCCACTAGCACAAGAGGGGCTACTAAAGGGATCCAGCAGTACAGACCTCCTGCCATCATAGCAGTAAGGTAAGAGTGTCCGTAAGGACTGGTCGACAGGTAACTTTCGATACCCGAAGTCAAGTGTCACGAATGTGACTTCGGGTATCGAAAGTTACTTGTCGACTAGTCTTTACGGACACTTGGAACAGTCCTGGAGCTGAAGTTGGTGGTGTTCAGTGTTGTAAATCTCTATTGGTGGAGTGTGGCATTTATGTTGCATTTTGCCGAACTGAGTTAGCACTTGATGCTCACATAAACCTTTGAAGTAATGACATGGGTGTTGCTCGTGGTGTTGCTCAATTGATGATCAAGTCATTGTGATTTTGTATCATATCCATGTGATAATGAGCAATGTGTTTACGAAGTTGCTTAGTTAAATGATGATCAACCCCAAAGTGGTTGATAGTGAAGCTAGTCTACTTGCATGAAGTAGCATTGTAGTAGCTTTGACTGGATTCTCGATGGTGGTCCATTATGCTAAGCTTAAGTTGGTTCCTTGTTTCCTTGAAGGTTTGTCCATAAGGTGTTGGAAAGGGTTGTAGCATTCATGTGTCCAGTTTTTAGGGTTTAGGGTTTAGGGTTTAGGGTTTTGGAATTGCAATTAGCCAAAAGCACTCCACATTGCTTGATCCAGTGGAACTCAAGAATGCTAGAGATCAGCTATGGCAATCTCAGATAAGAGGAAAAACTAGAGAAAATTTATAATGAAAAATTCACTAAAGGGAAAGGAAATACATTGGCATGACAACCCGAGA
>NW_003314557.1:0-13170 GCF_000143415.4 Selaginella moellendorffii | reverse complement strand
GCCTTTCCTAGGGGCTTGGACCTTCCCTTCGGGATGGAAGTGGAGGGGGGGGGGGGGTAAAGGTACCCATACCGGGCCATTAGGCCATGGTGTTTCGCCCTAGTGTCCCGAAGCAAATGTTGCACCCAAGACTTGGGATTTAGAGGGTCTCATGATCAAGTCTTGTGGTACCAAGGGATGTTAGGAACCTAAAGGCTTGGTGTGCTTGGCTGCTTATGCCTGCAGGGAGTGTAACCCAACCTTAAGTTTAATCTAACTCGGGGAAGGGGATTGGGAGAGATTTGGGAATCTGTGGATGGATGGCTAACACTCTATTGCTCGTGCAGTGAATAGTTGAAACCAAGTAGGACCAAGTAGGAGTTGGTACCATAGGTGGGAACTTTGGCGAGGGAACTTAGCAAAAGCCAAGGCAATGTTGGACGGGTAGATGAGGTAAGCTGGTAAATTGGAAAGGAAAAATTTGTGGCTTACAATTTGGTATCGGAGCCTTTTCCTCAGTTCTAGCGAAGGATAAAGGTGGATTGCTCAGAGATGGCAAAGGCTGGGCGGAAGCGAACCAAGGCGGAGACGGAACTTCCTCCAGAGGTGGAGCCTCTGATCGAACGAGATGCTATGGATGAGGAATCCTTGCATGAGGAGGACTCCAGTGAGGAAACTTCCAAACAGGAGTCCGGTGGCGAGGTTCGGTCGTCCAAGGCTCGATTGGATGTTCTAGAAGGACAGTTGGCACAGACCAATGCCCTACTAGAGACTCTCGTACGCAAACTAAAGCATGATGAGAAGCAGAAGAAAAAGCAAAAGACTGGGGATGCTGGCAGCGCAAAAGATGCGGACCCTTCGGTAGGGACTGAGGCAGAACCAAACAAGGTCAAACAGACCGAAGTGGAATCAGTCCCTCAGGCAGTTCCCAAGTACAAACCAAAGCCCCCACCTATCTTGAAGGGAGTGAATGATTATAAGGTGGTGGAGGATTGGTTTTACAATATGAAGGACTACTTCCGAGCGTTGCAATTACCGAGCTCAAAGAAGGTCCTATGTGCAAAACCATACTTGGCAGATAATGCCAAGTCTTGGTGGAGAACGACGGAGGCCAACAAAAGACCGGTGGCCACTTGGGACATGATGAAGGCGAGGATCGGCGCAACTTACGTTCCTCTAAATGCTACTCTGCATCTAAGAGACGAATTGAGTAGGCTGAAGAAGACCGGAACCATTCAGGAGTATGTGAATGGGTTTATGGCAAAGAGGATACTTGTCACGAAAATGGGGGATATGGATGCGTTCCATGCCTTTATATCAGGTTTGCAAACCTGGGCTCGCGGTGAGGTGATGCGCTGGAACCTGGCCAACTACAAGGAAGCGTTGGATGTGGCCATCAAGGTGCATTTCAACGATAATCTGCAAAAGGGGAACGCGACGGGGTCAGGGTCCACATTTAGGAAAGGGGCCAAACCAAGAGGAACGTATAGCAAAGGGAAATTCAAGAAGAGTTTCTTTAAGAATGAGTCCTCGGGGTTCTGCCAGCGAGCAAGTACGTGGGGGAGTCAAGCACAAAAAGACAAACCCACGGATAAGAAGGTCAAGTCATTTAGCAGCGTGGGAAACAACGTATGCTACAACTGCAGTGAAGCAGGACACTTTCCGAGGGAATGTCCCTACCCGAAGAAGGCTAGAGCCAATATGGCTATTAAGTCAAGTGACATCCAAACTGAGGTATGTGACCAGTCCCTAGCTCAAAGTTACTCATTACATGAGCAACTTTGGTAGAGAATCGTTCGCGACATCTACTAGCCCTCCGAAGGAAGCTCGGAGGTAGCTTTGTTAAGATCCTTATTAACACGGGTGCTTTGGATAATTTTGTGGCTCCAAACATAGTCTGGCAAGCCGGACTAACGGTGCAACGGCTAGGCAAACCAAGGACTATAGAGTTTGTTCAAGGTAGCCAAAGCACCGATGAGGTATTTCGACAAGCGAGAGTCGAAGTAGGGACTTGGAAAATAGACATGGATTTCACCGTGTTGGACATGGCGGGATTTGACGTGATCTTCGGAATGGATTGGTTCAATCGGTTCATGGTAGCCCTGTATAGACAAGGTAAGAACCTTGTGGTACTAGCAAATGCCTAAGGAAGAAAATCCAAGGTGGAGGCCCAGGATCTAAAGGTAGGGCAATGCAAGGCTAAAGATTCATGCCTAAACCTGGTTTCCATGAGAGGACAACTCACTAAAGGAACCAAGACTGCATTTTTGTGTTTACTCTCGGTGAAAAGTGACAAAAAGACAGGAATAGAAGAAGTACCTTTATTTATCTAGCGGGTGTTGGACCAATTCCAGGATACCATGCCAGGGATACCATGCCCCCTGCACGACCGATAGAACATAAGATTGAGCAAGTCGAGGGTGCTGAGGCGGTGGTTCATCCCCCCTATCGTTTGAACGAAAAAGAACTCGAGGAGTTCAAGCACCAACAAAAGGAGTTGGTGGACAAAGGTGAGAAAACCCCGGATTGTTCCATCAATGGAAACAGCTCGACTCGAGAACCAAGCCCATACGCTCCGTATCCAAGCATCAAATTGTTCCATGACACAGTCGAAAAATCCAGTGCCCTGGCGAACACTCCGCGAGCGTGCACACTCGGCACGGGCTCGGCACACATGCGAATCAAAACCGTTCGGATTCTCACCAACTTGATCACGCGTTTCTTCTCAGTCGCGTCATCCAGTACGCTATGCATACCTGGCTTCTCGACAGACTCTTTCCTTCTTGCCCTCTGCGATGTGGATGCTGCATGCCTTGATCGCGCTCTGGACTACCTTAAACCGCACAGGATTAGTGGGAATCTACGTTGTTTAAGCTAACCCAGCCTTTACTTTAGTGCACATATAAATAAGATCAAGTCCTTTAGGGTCATACGAGCTATGGCGAGAGCAAGCAAGAGAAGTAGAGAAGACGATGGTATCATGGTGCTGACAAAGAAGCGTCGACTGAGAAGCGAGAGGGCTTGCAAGCTCACGGCCCAAGAGGTGAGGGATCAAAACTTGTACGGCGTGTGGGAGCACCACGACCTTCCGGACAACATGTACCAGTGCCCAAGGTGCCAATCTTACAACACGCGGTTCGATTACTACAACAACGAGAAGAGTACTGGCAAGCGCGACCAGCCGCGCTACGCTTGTAGGTCGTGCAAGGGAAAATGGACACAAGGTGGCAAGGTAAGGGACGTATCGCTATCGCCCACTGGTGGAAATAAGAGAACTTTAAAGAGCCATGGGGGAGACAAGATCACTCCAGTCGTCCAGGAAGAATTTGTAGGCGAATCATCTCAAGTTATGGGTGATTGTGTTGCGGGTTTTGATCAAACTACTTATTGGGAGCAAGGTCATGGTCTGGGTGATTGTGCCCAACCTTTATCTCACGAGGCTTTTGATCAAAACAGTTGTTGGGAGCTTCTGCCAGCCTTGGGTCAAGGACCTGTTGGTGACTGTGTGCAAGAAGTGTTTGCTCAAGCTAGCGAGCTTGGCGATGGAGTGTTTGCTGATCAAGTTAGTCAGGAGTTTGTTGGTGGGGTTCAAGGTGGAGATGTGCAAACCAATTGCTGGGGGCAACCTCAAGAATTCAACGATGTGTTTCTTGATATTGAGGGATTTCTGGCAGACCTGCCAGAAATACAGGCTTGCTGATTCATGGAAATTTTTGTCAAAAGAATTTATAGTTGGATCCCAGGGTTTCCAGATTTGTTTGATGAATAGAAGCCTACATAGTATTATATTTCAATCTATATGTCAAATATATGAAAAGCTGCAAAGATAAGAAAAAATATATACTTTTTCTTTCTCCTCTTTCTCAAAATAGTTTCCTGTCCACCAGTAAGCCGACGAAGGAGCTCACAGAAACATATGGAAATGCCTATAGATAGATCTTGAGCTTCAGCAGTTTTCTATCATCAATGATTGTATTTACAGCCAAACCATTTGCCAGACATTACCTTAAACCGCACAGGATTAGTGGGAATCTACGCTGTTTAAGCGAACCCAGCCTTTACTTTAGTGCATATATAAATAAATAAGGTCAAGTCCTTTAGGATCGTACGAGCTATGGCGAGAGCAAGCAAGAGAAGTAGAGAAGACGATGGTATCATGGTGCTGACAAAGAAGCGTCGACTGAGAAGCGAGAGGGCTTGCAAGCTCACGGCCCAAGAGGTGAGGGATCAAAACTTGTACGGCGTGTGGGAGCACCACGACCTTCCGGACAACGTGTACCAGTGCCCAAGGTGCCAATCTTACAACACGCGGTTCGATTACTACAACAACGAGAAGAGTACTGGCAAGCGCGACCAGCCGCGTTACATTTGTAGGTCGTGCAAGGGAAAATGGACACAAGGTGGCAAGGTAAGGGACGTATCGCTATCGCCCACGGGTGGAAATAAGAGAAAATCCAAAGCTTTAAGGAGTCATGAGGGAGGGGGTGCGTGTGACAAGGTCACTCCAGTCGTCCAAGAAGAATTTATAGGCGAATCATCAGGTCCAGGAGAGGAGGGTTTTGATCAAACTACTTGTTGGGAGCAAGGTCATGGTGTTGGTGATTGTGCTCAACCTTTCTCACATGAAACTTTTGATCAAATCAGTTGTTGGGAGCTTCTACCAGCCTTAGGGCCTGTTGGTGATTGTGTGCAAGAAGTGTTTGCTCAAACTAGCGAGCTTGGCGATGGAGTGTTTGCTGATCAAGTTAGTCAGGAGTTTGTTGGTGGGGTTCAAGGTGGAGATGTGCAAACCAATTGCTGGGGGCAACCTCAAGAATTCAATGATGTGTTTATTGATATTGAGGGATTTCTGGCAGACCTGCCAGAAATACAATCTTGCTGAGTTGGATCCCAATGTTTCCAGAGAGTTTTCATTTGTTTGATAAATAAAATACAAAGCTTACATAGAATTATATTTCAATCTGTATTTAAGAATACGATCGACAAATCCAAGCTCTGGATGACTTTGCAGGAGCTGGAAGAGTTTGACGACGAGAGAGGCCTTTTTCATGGCGAGAGCCAAGCTTTCCAGCTCCAGGTCGAAGATCTCGTCAGGGATGGTGTTGCTGCTCAAGTCGATGGTGGAGAGGTTGAAGCATCCTCCCAAGGTTGGCGGAAGAGCTCCCTGGAGATTGTTGAACGGCCGTAAGCTCCAGAGGATTGGTGCAAACGCCGGCTTGGCAGGGAACCCTGGAGGACGAGGAAGGGGTGTTGATATTATTTGTGAAAAAGAAAGATGGATCTATGCGCATGTGCATAGACTACCAGTTGCTCAACAAGTATACAAAGAAGAACAAATAACCTTTGCCAAGGATTGAGGACCTGTTCGATAGGTTGGGAAAGGCAAAATACTTCTCGAGGATTGACTTAAGGTCAGGATACTACCAAATTAGGGTAGCAGAGGAAGATGTCGAGAAGACAACCTGTCGAACAAGGTATGGGAGCTTTGAGTTTCTAGTGATGCCCTTCGGGCTATGCAATGCGCCGGCAACATTTTCGGCGTTGATGAACCACATCTTTGTACCCTATCTGGATCACTTTGTGGTCGTCTATATTGACGACATCCTGATCTATAACAAAACGCTAGAGGAGCATGTCGAACACTTGACAAAGGAGTTTGAGAAACTAAGGGAACACCAGCTGTATGCTAAAGAGAGCAAATGTGACTTTGCTCAACAAAAGGTAAAGTTTCTCGGGCATGTGGTGGGCAAGGACGGGCTCAAAGTGGACCCTGAGAAGGTCCAAGCGATCCAAGATTAGGAGTGACTATAGAATGTACACGAGTTAAGGGCATTCTTGGGGCTATGCAACTACTACCAAAAGTTTATTAAACACTATTCGAGAGTAACCTTGCCCTTAACGGACCAAACGGGAAAAGGGAAGATGGTATGGACAGCAGAATACAAGGTGGCATTTGTCCACCTCAAAGGGAAGTTGAGGAAGGCTCCCGTATTGACATTACCAGACTTTGGTAAGGACTTTGAAGTAGAAACAGATGCTTCAGACTTTGCGTTGGGCGCAGTTTTGAAGCAAGACAATCACCCAGTAGCGTTCTTCTCGAAGAAGTTGGACAAGGCTCAACGGAAGTGGCCTGCCCACGAGAAGAAATTGTTTGCGGTGGTTAAGGTGCTCAAGGAGTGGCGACACTACCTTGGGAGACATTTCAAGGTTTACACGGACAATATGGCAACGAAACACTTCTTGTCACAGCTCGACCTGAGAGGGAAACAAGGTCGGTGGGCCAATGCTTTGGCCAAGTTTGATTGTGAGATTTTGTACAAGCCTAGGAAGAGCAACATCATGGCGGATGCGCTAAATCGAAAAGCGAGCTTGAAGTTAGCAATATCCAGTGCAACAGCAACCTTTTGGGATGATGTGCGGACAACATATGAGAACGATGGTCTAGCACAAGAAGTGTTGCTGCGGAATCTGGAAGCATGGGAAGCTCATCAGAGAGGTGAGCTGCCAACGGAAGAGAAAACGGGCTATGTGGAATACAATGGACTCATCTATTACAAGCAAACGAGGGTGTATGTCCCAGAAGGGGAACTAAGGAAAGTAGCCTTGGAGGAGTGTCATGACGGACCTCTTGCGGGACACGGTGGAGTGCCCAAGACGATGGGCTTACTCAAGAGGAAGTATCACTAGCCAGAGATGGCTAAGGACATCCAAGACTATGTAAAGACATGTCCAATATGTCAACAGGTCAAAGCCATGACTAAGGCTAGTGGGGGCTTGTTGCAAAGCATCCCAATTCCAGATCGTCCGTGGAAATGTCTTACGATGGACTTCATCACGGGACTCCCCCCAAGCAGGGGGTTCGATGCGATATTCGTGGAGGTGGACGGATTTTCAAAGATAGCACATTTCATACCCACCACAATGGAAGTGGATGCGGAAGGTGTGGCGAAGCTGTTCTTCGAACAAGTGGTTCGAGTGCGGGGAAGGCCAGAAGAGATTATCTCAGATCGAGATAAAATCTTCACCAGTAGGTTCTGGAGAACTCTCCTGGAACAGTATTGCACCAAGTTAAAATTCAGCATAGCCTATCACCCACAGACAGGTATGGGGTATTAAGTCAAGTTTGATGGCACTAACACTTTTTGACAGACGGACAAACAGAAAGGGTGAATAGGCAGCTTGAGGATTATTTGCAATGCTATGTCTCAGAAGACCAAACCGATTGGGTAAGTCATTTGGGACTTGCGAAAATGTGTTATAACAACTCACCACATTTGAGTATCGGGGTGAGTCCATGGGAAGTCATCAATGGGCGAGCTATTGAAGGTCTTGTGGAGCTTGGTGTGGCCGAGTATCATGGAGAGTTACCCGCAGTGGAGGCATTCACAGCGGAAAGACTCAACATTTGGAATATAGTGAGGGATTCCTTGGAATGAGCTCAACAAAGGCAAACCAAGTATGTGAACCAAAAGCGTCAGGATGTAGAGTTCCAAGCTGGGTAGAAGGTGTGGCTGAACACCAAGAACCTCAGGCTACTAAGTGGGATCAACCGGAAGTTGACCCAAAGGTAAAGATGCATATATTCCGTAAATGAATTGATCTTGAGTTCCTTGAGCAGGTTCGCGGGGCCTTATGAGATTGAGGCATGAATCAGTAAAGTGGCTTATTGTCTCCGACTTCCTCGAGAGATGGGGAAGATGCACCCAGTGTTCCACGTGAACTTACTCAAGCCGTACTTTGAGGATCCGCTTCGCAAGGACCAAGTAAAGCCTTTACCTGAGGTTATCCAAAGGGAAGAGGAATACGAAGTCGAGGCCATCCTTAATGCGCACAAGAGCAAGGGACAAGGATGCGAGGTGAGAGAGTTCCATGTGAAGTGGAAAGGATTTCCGCACTGCAAAGCAACATGGGAACCAAAGGAGAACCTAGTGAATGTGTGAGATCTAGTGGAGGAATTTCTGCAAGGCAGAACTCTATGTACTTATGCAAAGTTCAATTAAAATATCAATTTGTGAAGTTGAGCAATGGCATATGTTAGGACCTGAAGGCGCGCATGGGTTAGCTAGGTCGACCAGGCGTAGAGAACTACGCCCAACTCCCCACAGGGATGTCAAATCCGTAGATGTATTCTACGGAGGTTGGGTTTGAGTCCCAACCCCCTAGTAAAGCAAGGGTGGGTTCAAGTCCCAACCCCATACTAGGGCGTGGTGGGGTGAGGAGTATAGGGACACCTATATTCCGTTGTCATGGGCTCTTGGCCAGGGAGGCTAACTTAGGCATACCGCTAAGTGGGGAGATGCCCCCGGAGACATGGTCAACAAGTCGTAGGATAAAAAGAGATGTTTGATGTGGGCATTGAACTTCTTCTATGGGTGGTGGAGTTGTAAGGAACCAACTCCCCGAGGTGTCATAGGCTAAAGGATCCCTGAAAGCATGACCAAAATGACAAAGAGTTCATCGGATGGGACCGAGTCTGAGATCGAGTCCAAGACCGACTCTGAGACCGAGTTCGAGATAGAGTCTAGAATCGAGTCCGAGGCTGACTCAGAGACCGAGTTTGAGACGGAGTCCGAGATTCGAGAATCAGGTCCGAAGTCGAGTCCGAGATCGGGTCTGAGATTCGAGAATTGGGTCCGAAGTCGAGTTTGAGATCGGGTCCGAGATTTGAGAATCGGGTCCGAAGTCGAGTTCAAGATCGGGTCTGAGATCGAGTCCGAGACTGAATCCGAAGTCGGGTCCGAGATCGAGCCCGAGACCGAGTCCGAATACTAATACAGGTCAAGGGGTGAAAGCCCAAAGCATGCATCTCCCAGGGGGAGGGGAGGGGGGGGGGGGGGGCTGCAGGGGGTTCCAAAAGTATAGTAGGGATAGTGAGGTCCAGGAACCAGTTTTGAAGGGACTCTCCAGTGGGGCTTCCAAACCGACTTGAGGTTGAAACTGGGACCGAGGGGCCTTGGGTGGGAGTGAGTATGGACTTGGTTGGTGCCGGAGGGGCCATCCAAGGAAGTGCTCAAGAGCAGCTCCCACTCCCGAAAGGGAAACCGATTGCGGTGCTCCCGGCTCATGTGGAGTGGTGCCTCACTTGAGTACCATGCGGCTCATTGGTCCTCGCCCTTCCTAGGGGCTTGGGCCTTCCTTCGGGATGGAAGTGGGGGGGTAGAGGTACCCATACCGGGCCGTGTTTCGCCCCGGCGTCCCGAAGCAAGTGTTGCACTCAAGACTTGGGATTTAGAGGGTCCCATGATCAAGTCTTGTGGTACCAAGGGATGTTAGGAACCTAGAGGCTTGGTGTGTTTGGCTGCTTGTGCCTGCGGGGAATGTAGCTGAACCTTAAGTCCAATCTAACCCAGGGAGGGGGATTGGGAGAGATTTGGGAATCCGTGGATGGATGGCTAACACTCTGTTGCTCATGCAGTGAGTAGTTGAAACCAAGTAGGACCAAGTAGGAGCTGGTACCATAAGCGGGAACCTTGGCGAGGGAACTTAGCAAAAGCCAAGGCAGTGTTGGATGGGTAGACGAGGTAAACTGGCAAATTGGAAAGGAAAAATTTGTGGCTTACATACAGCTCTTCCTGCTCTTGGTGCTAATCCTCGCATTCAGCTGAAGTTCTTTCGTAGGAATCTTGGGGATGATGTGTACCATTGGTTCGATCACTTCACAGTGATTGCCATATATCATTCACCGTTTGCATGAGTTTCCCATGTGTCTCCAAGGGACGGCATTACAATGGTATAATGGTTTAAGCGCCGCCACTCGTAGGTATTGGTGTGTTCTCCTGAACATCTTCAAACACGCATTCGGACATGCCAACAATTGTGATAATGCCTTCCAACAATTGCATCATCTTCGTCAAGGGCCATCCGAGTTGGTGATGCAATTTGGCATTTGTTTTCGAAGCCTTTTGCTTTGTGCGGAGCCAAATATATTGCAGCAAATCAAGCTAGGAATGTTGTGGCCAGCACTTCATCAAGATCTTGTTAGACTTGTGCAGGACTTGCTCTAGCGACCCTTGACGATACTCTTCGCTTGGCACAATGTTACGAGACATTGCCTCTTCCACTTCTCACTACACGTCCTTCAGCTCCACTTCCTATAGGTGATGGTCTTGTTCTAATGGAGGTTTATGTTGCTGCAACTCGAGTCTAAGGACAATGGCGAAGACGTGGTTGTGGCCGTGATATTCCCTGCTGGGTGTGTGATGAAGTTGGTCACACTTATCGGCATTGTCAGCATTTTTCGGATTGGCAACCTTCATTTCCTGGGTGGAGACCTTGGCGTCAACAACGTCTTGTTAGTGCTGTTGCAGTGGAAGGTCTAGACACTAAGATACATTTGGGAAACAAGGAGTCACGTAAGTAACGGAAGGATCTTGCGTGAGTAAATCAATGACCCCTCCACCTTCCTTTCAGAAGTATTATCAAGGGGTTCACTTGGCACCAATTCATTCAGTGTTTATTTTCTAAGCTTGTTTTTGTAATAAGAGGTCTCCTATTATTCTCTTCCTGTTAGTTGATATAGGTTTGAGTTTATCTTTTATTGCTCAATCTGTTGCTACATATTGCCATCTACACTTGCGTCATGCAGTAGAGCCAGTTTTCATTCTTTATGGTAACGGCTATACACATACATGTGCACGGGATGAGGCAGACTTAGTTGTATGTGTAAGTGATCTCGAACTTGGGTTATAATCATTATGGGTGGTGCCGAGTCAAGATTTTAACCTCATCCTTGGTATGGATTGGTTACAGCAAAATCATGCCAAGTGTACTTTAAGGCTTCTCCCCCTTGTCTTATATTTCCTTATATTTCATTCATTCCTCTCACTTTCGTACCTTTTTGTCCCTTTGTTTCTACCTCTGCTTCCATTACTTTTGTCTCCCCACTACTTCTTCCTATGTTTTTGTCTTATTCTACTCTCCGTTTTCCGATCCCTTCAATAGTATTTATGTTGTAGCGGTTGACCAGCTCATGCAGGAGTATACTAATCTCTTTGAATTTGACCTATCATCTGGGACCAAGATTGCTACATGTCATTCGATTCCAACCTGGGATGCTTGTCTAATCAAGGTTTCTATTTGTCATCAATCACCCAAGGAGATCAAGATTTTACGTGCAAATGTCAAGGAGATGTTAGAGAAGGGTGTTATTCGAAAATCACGGAGTCCTTGGGCATGTGAACCTCATTTTGTGACGAAGCCTGATAGGAGTATTCATTTCTACATTGATTATCGTCTATTAAACAAAGTGACGATCCCGAATTTGTACCCTCTTCCTCACACTACTAATCTCTTGGATCGTTTGAGGAGAAGTCGTTAGTTCACCAAAGTAAATATTACTTTTGGGTATTGGCAAGTACTGATGGCCGAAGAAGATATTCCTAAGACTACTTTTTGTACACCATTTAGTTTATACGAGTTCTTGGTGATGCTATTTCGTTTGAATAATGAGTCATTGGTTCACCAAAGTAAATCTTGCTTCTGTGTATTGGCAAGTACCGATGGCCAAATAAGATATTCCTAAGACTGCTTTTTATACACCATTTGGTTTATACAAGTTCTTGGTGATGCTATTTGGTTTAAACAATGCTCCAGCAATTTTGTACCAAATGATGGATAAGGTTCTTTGTGATATGCCAAAGGTGACTGCTAACTTCATTGATGATGTCTTGATCCACTAGGAAGCACGTGGGAGTGTAAGCTTTGGGGACACTTAACCCCAAATATCCCAAGAACTTTAACCAATTGGAAAAGCAGGTGCACTCTTGTTCATAGACCCTTTCCCTCTACATTTGAACCCCTATGGATCGAACTATGGATCTACGCTATGTGGGCTCTTTCACTCTATGGATCATGCTTTCCTACAAATTCACGCTCTCGTGAACGAAAGTTAAGAGCTACAGCTCTTTTGAGAGCCCTGCTCTCTTGACACCTACCCCTTGGTTTGGGGACACTTAACCCCAAATATCCCAAGAACTTTAACTAGTTGGAAAAGCAGGTGCACTCTTGTTCATAGACCCTTTCCCTCTACATTTGAACCCCTATGTTCATAGACCCTTTCCCTCTACATTTGAACCCCTATGTTCATAGACCCTTTCCCTTTACATTTGAACCCTTATGTTCATAGACCCTTTCCCTTTACATTTGAACCCCTATGTTCATAGACCCTTTCCCTCTACATTTGAACCCCTATGTTCATAGACCCTTTCCCTCTACATTTGAACCCCTATGTTCATAGACCCTTTCCCTCTACATTTGAACCCCTATGTTCATAGACCCTTTCCCTTTACATTTGAACCCCTATGGATCGAACTATGAATCTATGCTATGTGGGCTCTTTCACTCTATGGATCATGCTTTTCTGCAAGTTCATGCTCTCGTGAACGAAAGTTAAGAGCTACAGCTCTTTTGAGAGCCCTGCTCTCTTGACACCTACCCCTCGGGTCGAGCCCAGTCGGGAGCAAACTGGACCTACCAAATGTCGATTAACATATGGTGTGATTCCCCTAGCCAACCATCAGAGTTGGACCTGAGACTTCTCTGATACCAAATGTAAGCTCCTGAATTTGGACTTCCTGGGAGGTCACCCAGCCCAGTATTATTCAAACCCAAAGACGCTTAACCCCAAATATCTCAAGATCCTTAACCAATGAAAAGGGGTTCCACTCTTGTTCATAGGCCCTTTCCCTCTATATTTGAACCCCTATAGATCGTCTCTTGAGTTGTTCTCTTTAATTGCTTATAGGGAGGAATATGTCTGTGATGTTTGTAAAGTGTTGGATCGGCTACAAAATGTTGGTTTAAAACTGAAGCGGTCGAAATGCATGTTTGGGTTCAAGAACATGACTTATCTTGGGTACTGTATTTCTCGTGAGGGTTTGCAAGTTGATTTTGACAAACTTGTGGTTGTTCTAAAGTTCCCTTCTCCGAAGTGTGTGAATGATGTGTAACACTTTCTAGGCAAATTGCAGTATCTCGGTCGTTTTGTAGATCATCTTTCTAATCGCACCGCACCATTGTCAGCATTACTGAAGCCATCAATATCATCTTTCATCTGGTCTCCAGATTGTGAGCAAGCATTCGTAGATCTCAAAAAGCTATTGACAACTCCCCCGGTTTTGCATATCTGACTACACTCACCATCATTCCATTGATCAGTCAGGGAGATCTACAACACCTTGAACAATCTTTTTT
>NW_003314556.1:0-13199 GCF_000143415.4 Selaginella moellendorffii | reverse complement strand
ATGATAAACAAACACTAGGAAAAGAAACTAGAGACTTACGTGAAGATGTTCATGGAGTCCTCCGAGATCACTCTCTCGAACAGTTGCATCAGGAACTGGATTTCAATCTGGATCACGGCAATCCTGAGGCAAGTTCATCAAAATGGAAGGAGAACAACAAGGGGAAAAGGAATGCACCGTGGGACGACGCCAGTTCTCGGTGGAGAAGGCAAAGACGGTGAGAGTTTTAATACCCAAGCGGCTGGAGGCGGCCACGATCTCTCGCAATGCATGCACGCCGGCTTCGTGCCCCCTGTCGGTGGCCAATCCCCGGAGCTTGGCCCAGCGAGAGTTCCCATCCATTATAATCGCGACGTGCTCGGGCATTCGCAGCGGATCCAGCTCCCGCGGGATTTGGCGGGCGGGACTGGGCGGCGGCGGCGCGAGCAGCTGCTGCCCGATCGAATGACCCTGCTGCTGCGATGCCAGGATTTCGCCGCTTGCCCTGATCAACACGCGCGGATTCTCCGTGCTCCTGTCGGGACGGAGGCATTGCGATAGTGGGGCGAGCGGTGTTGAACTGCGCTGCCGGACGCTGCCGCTCACGAGCCGGAGCTTCGAGGAATCCATAAACCCTAAACTCACGAGAAGATTCAGTGTAGTCCATAAACCCTAGTTAATTCTTGAGAATTATTAGTTAATAGTAGTATATAATAAGTTGAATTTTTTAATGCTGGTTAGGACCAGATTGTCAATTTATTCTAAGATGAAGATAGCTATAGCAAGTGAAAATTAATGTGGTGGTTCTGGTGTAAACTTAGAAAAGAGTTCATTAATTTTCTTACAATTGCTATAGAGATTGGAAAGTAATGTGGATGTGGATGGGTTCTTTCACAGTCCACTAAAGTGTCAAGATAAGTGTGGTGGATTGCTAATCTCATTTAGTGGACCAAACTAACATGGTGATTCTTTTAGTTAATTAACATAATTGGATCCAAAACCTAAATATAAATTTTTGAATTTAAATTTATAGGCCCAATTAAAAAACACTTAACCTTAAACATTTCAAAAATTGAAAAAGAAAAATTCGAATAGATAATGATGGAAAAGTAATTTCAACACAAAAAGGCAATCTTCTTGAAGAAGCCAAAGAAACAGAAAGAAAAATGTCACACCATCTTTAATCTTTGCAAAATGTGGTTAGTCCGCCGTGGGGAAAAGTGAAGACCTCATGAATTCTCTTTTTCGCACATGTTTTTTGTCAAAGCAAAAAAGTCTGTTCATGTACGATTGATAGTGCCTACACCCGCATGAGTCTCGTGGGCTGTTGTGAAATGCTTTTATAAACCTTCGTTCTCTAGTATCTACATGCTTCAACGACTCTCTGAGAATGTCTCCTCATCTCTTGGTCTCGATTTCGTTCCTCCTCCTGCTTGCTGCAAATGCAAATGCCGCAAGTGATAGTACTCTGGAGGGGGATGCAGGGATCCGAATGTTTGGCGACGTCGACTCTGTCCCCAAATCCATCGACTGGAGGACTTTGGGGGCTGTCACACCTGTGAAAGATCGCAAAGGATGCCAGAGTAAGTCTTGGACTTCAGCTTCAATCCTGCTTTCTCACTTTATATTTATATTATGGCATGGATGGAAAGATGGTAGCTGGGCTTTCGCGGCGGCAGAAGCCATCGAGGGAATCAACAAGATTGCAACTGGAGTTTTGGTGGAGCTGTCGGCGCAGCAGCTGCTGGATTGCTCCCGGAGCTATGGCACCAATGGCTGCCACAACGGCTTTCCCCAGAACGCATTTGAGTACCTCGTCGAAACAGGCAATGGCCTCTCGATCGCATCGGATTACCACTTCACAGGTTTCAATGCCACCTGCCGAAAACATGTAAGTACGTGAACCATTGTTTTTTACTAAAGTTGTGCTCTCCAGAACCGCTACTCCGTCGGCATTGACGACTTCGACAATCTCTATGGCTCCAGCGACGACACGGACATGGTCGCGCAGGTTGCCAAGCAGCCCGTGACAGCTCTAATCGATGGCAATGCGCCGGAGTTCCTTCGCTACAAAGGGGTCAGTAAAAAATCTTTTTTTTTTTCTTTTGTGAAGGACAAGTCGCTGAAGCCTTTGAACTAAAAATGCAGGGGATTTACAAGGGCCCATGCAAAGATGACCAGGCAACTCCGTATCTAGCAGTGCTCATCGTCGGCTACGGATCCGAAAACGGCCAGGACTACTGGATCATCAAAAACTCGGCGGGGACAAGCTGGGGAGAGCAAGGCTACATGAGGCTGCAGCGTGGAAACCATGGTCTTCCACTGGGTCGATGTGGAGTGAATGGCTTCGTCTACTTTCCCGTCAAACAGAAGCTACCACCGTCTCCACCACCGCCATCTCCACCACCGCCATCTCCGCCGCCACCCTCTCCAAGACCGTCGCCCCCGGTTCCGTGCAGTAAAAGGATTAGCTGCAGGTCGTTGTTTCCAACCTTTGCGTGCTGCCCTCCCAGGGCCAGACCCTGCTGCTGCCCCTGGTGGAAAAGATGTGGTGAGTATGGATGCTCTCTTTAAACACGTACGTGTATAAGAGCACGAGAGACATTTCAGCATCTTAAATATCGAGCCTTCCCTTCAAAAGGTCTGGTGGCATGACTTCTGCTATGTCATGGTTCCTTCAGACTTCAAATGTGTTTAAATCAGCAAAATAGGCTTCGGGTTATCTTTTTCTAAGAGTTTGCTATCCAGAACACTGAGGTGTTCAAGCTTAGATACCAACACCCGCATTGGAAGGTAAGCCAATTTGGAGATCATTCAGCAGCCCACAGCTACAACCAGTTCTGGAGATCCATTGTACGTGAAGGAGACTTGCATGTCCGCGTGACACTGTGTCCCAAGTAAAGTTGATATGTATTTTAATTCTTGCACACAACAATGTAGCGGCTATGGTCTTGATTAGCTTTGCAACTGGTGGTTCTGCTGGGTCTTTCTGTGCAGTCATGCGGCACTCAAACCTGATACCTTAGCCGAGAACTTGGAGATGACTTAGTCTTCCAAGGATTGAGCCATTGAGCTTGTTGTCATTCCTTTCTATAGCTCTGAGCAATGGAGCTCTGAGTAAGTAAATTACCAGAGAGAACTAGGATCCTGAGGTTAAGCGTCTCTAAAGTTGTTATGTGGAAGAGAAAGTCCTTGAAATGCATTGTCCCCGAATACACAGTCTCTCTGTAAGAAAGTTGTATTCCAGATTTATGGCAGCCAAGTGAGAAAGGTTGCCCAAATTCAATGGTATCCCCCCAGTGAGCTCAAGGCTAAGCTCTTCCAGATTCGAGCAGTTCCCTAGCGAATCAGGCAATCGCCCAGTTAGTCTTCCGAGGATTGAGCCATTGAGCTTGTTGTCATTCCTTTCTCAGTTTGCTATAGCTCTGAGCAATGGAGCTCTGAGTAAGTAAATTACCAGAGAGAACTAGGATCCTGAGGTTAAGCGTCTCTAAAGTTGTTATGTGGAAGAGAAAGTCCTTGAAATGCATTGTCCCCGAATACACAGTCTCTCTGTAAGAAAGTTGTATCCCAGATCTATGGTAGCCAAGTGAGAAAGGTTGCCCAAACTCAATGGTATCCCCCCAGTGAGCTCAAGGCTAAGCTCTTCCAGATTCGAGCAGTTCCCTAGCGAATCAGGCAATCGCCCAGTAAGATTGTTACGCCCCAAGACCAAAACCTTGACCGATCGAAGTTGCGATGTCTACTTTGGAATGTGGCCATAGATCTTGGTGTGACACAGATCCAGCTGTGACAGTGAGCATTGTTGAATCGGGCCAACGCGGGAGATATTGTTCGCAGAAGCGTTGAATGCAAGCATTGACGGGAGCTCGCACCCGATGAGATCCAGCCGCTCCAAATCATAGCCAGCCAAGTTGATCCTCTCGACAACACCAACACCCTCGTATTTTTCCACAATTGCGGGAGGCCGCTCAAGCTACTCCTGTCTTGATGCACAGATAAGATCAAGAGGAAAAGAAAGAACACTTCGTGCCGATGTTGCCATCGCCATTGCTGTGGGGACTCGTGTGTTCTTCTTGTCAATAAAAGTAGGATTGACTTGGTTAGACTGTTTCGGTGCTGCCACGGGATCTATAACACTTTAGAGTTCGCGATTAAATATCTTAAATGTAAAAGTTCCAAAGCAGGATAAAAAAGAGGAAAAATTGTGTTCTTAAAACTTTCATGGCTGCAAGACTTTGGCAGACGACTTTTCTATAAGTTGAAACGCTGCGGATTTCGACGGCAGGGCGGGGATTGCTCCCCTCTCCGTAGTTGCGATCGCACCGCAAGCATTTGCAAAGAGGAGAGCTTCTCTCAGCCTCGGTTCGTCCTGACACAAAAACATTTGATTCATTCTCCATTTCTAGGAACGCAACGAATCTTACCTTGTACAAGGATGGCTCTTTTACGAGCTGAGTTAAGGCTCCAGCGACGAACGCATCGCCTGCGCCTGTTGTGTCGACGGCGTCGACTTTGATACCGTCCACACGACCAAGAAACTCCTGTAACAGTAAGCGAACATGAAAAACCAAGGAAAGACAAGGCTAAACAAAAGAAAAACTGGAACCTTTGTGTAATAGCGGCAGCCGCCTTCGCCTTCGGTCACTAGCAAGAGCTTCAAGTTTGGATGCATGAGAGCTTGAGCTGCTTCATCGCTGTAAGGGTCACCTCCTTCAGTTAGAAATGTGATCTCCTCCTCACTTATCTTCAAATTTTAAAGCCACCGAGCAAACTTAGAAACTTGGAAACTTAAGACCTTTGAAAAATAAAAGAACTCATTCACACAAACCTTGATGATATCGGCTTCGTTCCAAATGCTTTTGATGCCTGTGCGCGCAGCCTCTGCCGAGCTCCACAACGGAAGTCTTAAGTTGGGGTCATACGAGAGGACCGCTCCAGCTTCTCTGGCAATTTTCATCGCGGCCAAGTGAGCGGATCTGCAAGGCTCCGCGATGAGACTGATAGAGCCGTAGTGAAAAATGGATGCCTGGAAGTTATCACGCCAAGTAAGAACGCAAGTGATGTGAAGTAATACTTTTGATACCTGCTTGATAAGGTCAGCGTCAAGCTCCTCAGGCTTAAGTAACATATCCGCGCTAGGATTGCGGTAAAACATAAACTCGCGCTCGCCATCCTTGCGGAGAGTCACAAACGCGAGAGCCGTGCGAGCACCGGGATCAAAACGCATGCCTTTGCTTTCCACCTTGTTCTCTTTGAGAATGTCCACGAGCATGAAACCAAATTCATCCTCTCCAACCTGGTAAAAGCAAAGTGGTGGAGAACCAAAAAACTTAGAAAATTTTGTTTGAAAGCTGGAAAAGGTGATCATAGATTAGATTGTCACCTTACCGATGAAAGCAGAGTTTCCATCCAGCCGAGAGATACCAACAGCAACATTGGCTGGAGCTCCTCCAGGAGCTTTCTTAAACGCTGGAGCATCGGCCAAAGAAACTTCCCCTACTGTTGGAACGAAGTCTATAAGCATCTCTCCAAAACACACCACTAGATTGGAGCTGGGATCTCTCACGGAATCCACCGCTCTAGGAGATCCTACACAGTGAAGCGTCCATCAAGCCAGGAGAAGAAAAAGGTAGAACAGAGCTCCAGTACCTGATTTTGACGATGAGAGACAATTGGAGCTCGAGCTACTTCTCCTCAGATTCAAGCACTGCGGTCTATCCCCAAACAGGAAGCTCTGCCGCGGCAATCCCGTCGAAAGCTGCGAGATCTGAGAAGCAGGAGACGCGGCCATCTGTCGCGATCTAGGATCTACCTTTTAGATCAAGGCGATCGGCTGAGCGAGTAAAATCGATGGAAATGCGGCGCTGCGCTCTACTTACCCTACTGCAGATCGATCGAGCGAAGAGAGTGGGGCACCGCAGCAAGAGTGACGCTACTCTTTAGAAACCCTGGCCAACGAACCAAAAGCGCGACACCTGGCACGAATGAGACGCCGACGAGGAAAATATGGCATATAAAGGTATCACGTTTATAACCAGGGTTTTGCGGGTTTAGGGTTCTAGGCATGGAGAAGAAGAGGAAGAAGGAGAAGGACGGCGCGACGACATCTCGACCGCCGCGCATTCCCGATTCCGCAGCGTACAAGGCGCTGGAGGATCTCGTCTCGCCTCACATCGATTCCTTCGACTACTTCGTGCAGCGGGGACTGGTGGAAGCAGTGAAGGGGATCGCGCCGGTGGAGATCGAGCAGGGTTCGACTGGGAATAAGCTGATTTATATCCTTTGGATGAGTATAGGCGCATTGCCTTGCACTGCTAGATGGATTTCATTCTGGAGATTTTGGATTTTCCCTTGACGTTGTTTTGGCACTGACGCTCGACAAGCCTGTTGTCCAACCGCCCGTGAAGGATCTCAAGGAGAAGGCAATGGAGCATCGTCTTCTTCCAAAGGAGGTGTGAGCAGTAGTTTTTTTCTTTGATTCTTCTTCCTTATAGTTTATTTTATCGTAGTGCCGGCAAGGGTTCTTGAGCTATACTGGCGCGCTCAATATCCAGCTTATCTTGGATTACGGTTCAATGACTAGACACCATCAACTTTCGCTTGGAAAGCTGCCTATAATGTTGAAGGTATTTGGTTTCTGCTCTCATTTCTTCCTTAAATTTGAGTAAATTCTTGTAGTCGAGCCTTTGCCATTTGAGAGGCTTGTCGCCACAAAAGCTTATTTCTTTGAAAGAGGAGGGCACGGAGATGGGAGGGTATGGTCTCTACCTTCAAACCTTTCCTGATAGTAACTCAGCTACTTGTTTGTAGGTACTTCATTGTGAAAGGAATTGAAAGAATCATACGAATGCTCATTGTACCGAAACGAAATCATGTATGGTCGCATAGAAAATATCATGGCGCTTGAACTTTGGGATGTGTTTGAACAGATAATTGCTATAAGGAGAAATGCGTTTCAAAACAGAGGAGCAGGATTCTCTGACATCGGGTTGATGATGAGGTATACATAGGCGGTTTTATGGGCCCTTTTGTTACTGTGTTTGTTCAGATGTGTGAGACCAGACCAAACAGGGTCAACTATCAAACTTTACTACCTGCATCATGGCACGGCTAGGCTTGGTTTTGTGTAAGTCACAACATTGTTATTGCTTGTTACGACTGAGCAAATGTTTTCAGGATTCGGAGGCAGGAGTTTGTGATTCCGGTCGGAATAATTTTGAAGGTGCTGCTACGTTACCTGCATCTTTTGTTTACTGACTGTCCGTGCAGGCGTTCATGGACACAAGTGACCGAGAAATTTTCGAGCAGCTGAGTGGCATCCACGTCCAAGGGCAAGAGCAGTCCAAAGGTGCAGTTGGAAGCCAGCTTATAAGTCAAAGAGCAAGAATCATTATTGAAGAGACGCAACGACAACCTTGCCTTACACGTTTGGATTGCCTTCGTTATATTGGTAAGCCTGATGGAAATACTTTTTTTTTGTTTTGTTTTTATCTTTTATATGCGAACTGTAAACCAGGTGAAACATTTCGGACTCCTTTGGAGGCGCTGTCTAGTATGTCCAACGCCGAGGTAAGACTAGCGTTATTTCATAAGTGTTTGACTCGTCTTCGCATCCTCAGGTCGGAGAGGATGTTCTGAGGAGATTTGTCTTTGTACATTTGGACAATTTCCGTGATAAGTTTAACTTGCTCATGTAAGTTGATTGGTGTGTTTTCTTGGTCTAATTGTGTTTTTTAGCTCAGTCATATGCTGCACAAGCTTTTTGCGGTTGTGGATGGGTCGGCCTCGATTGATAGTTCCGATACTTTACAACATCAGGAGCTCTTACTACCCGGACATCTGATGAATATCTATTTGAAGGTAAACATTACAAATAATGTTCTGCTTTGGTTACAAATATGTATTTCAGGATAGACTAGAAGACTGGCTTTACAGGTGCAAGAGGTTGTTGCAAAGGGAAATGCAACTCAAGGAAGAGTTCGACTTAAGCGACCGTATGATTTGCGTTTTCATTTTCTGATGGCGGCCAAACTTCTCTTTTCAGATGCAAAGGTTTTAAAAATTGTGGAGAAAAATAATGCTGTGGATATAGGCAAACGGATTGAATATTTATTAAGCACTGGAAATATTCAATCCCAGTCGCATATGGACCTTCAGCAGGTTGAGTACAACGTGTTTCTTTGTGGTGCTCATTTTCTCATCTTTAGGCAAATGGTTTTAGCGTGGTAGCCGAAAAGCTGAATTTTTTCAGATTCATATCTCATTTTCGTTCCGTCCATAGGGGAGCTTTTTTTGCAAGACAGAGAACTACATCCGTGCGCAAGCTACTACCAGAGTAAGGACACTGATTCTACTCCAGTCCCTTTAACTTTATGGATGTGTAGATCGTGGGGATTTCTTTGCCCCGTTCACACTCCCGATGGTGAACCTTGTGGGTTGCTCACTCATTTAAGCTCATTGTGCAGTAAGCTTTTTATTTTGCTCAATGTCACGGGAACTAACTCGGTTTTCTGTTGTTCAGAAATTTCCACTGACCTCGATCAAAATAATCATCCCAAGGACCCCAAGGTTATTCATCGAACTATTGCTACGGTGTTAGCTCAACTCGGCATGGTTTCGATTTCACCTTTATTGGCGTTGTCAGGCCCTCCCAAGTATCTGGCGGTTCTCCTTGACGGGTGTGTACTCGGCTATATGCCGGTTGGAAACATACCTCAAACCGTTTCTCACTTACGAAGTTTGAAAGTGACCAAGGGTTCTCAGGTTGCCACCGTTTTTTACTGCTGTTCTGCTTGAACTAACGTGTTAGTGCAGGTCCCTATCGATCTAGAGATTGGATATGTTCCTTGCACGTATGCTGGAGCTTACCCTGGCTTGTTTCTGTACACGACGCCATCACGGTTTCTTCGCCCAGTGAAGCAACTTGATACAGGAGCTATTGAACTTATCTCTGCCTTCGAACAGGTTTTATAATTTTTTATAAGCTCACTTTTAAGCTTCTATGTGCAGGCATACATGGAAATTGCATGCCCCGACGGAGGAAATTGCGGTCGAACACCTTCAGCTCCACCAGCAACTCACATTGAACTGCATCCGACGGCTATGTTGAGTGTGGTTGCAAGCTCAACACCTTGGTCGGATCACAATCAAAGTCCTCGAAATATGTACCAGTGCCAGGTTTATACGAGCGCTACATCACGTTTAGTTTTTCTAACAGTTTCTACAGATGGGAAAACAAACGCTAGGCTTTGCTTCACAGGCTTTGAAGTTTAGAACGGATCACAAAATGTACAATCTTCAGGTAAGACTAGATTTAAGTGTTCTTTGTGTTAGCCATATTCTTTGCTTTTCTTGTAGAACCCTCAGTCTCCTGTTGCGCGCAACGTTAATTACAAAAAGTACAACATGGACGAATTTCCACTTGGCACCAACGCTGTTGTTGCAGTGTTAGCGTACACAGGGTAAAGCTAACTGAGATCCATTTTAAGGTTTGAATTTGAGTGGTTTTCATGTAGTTTTGACATGGAAGATGCTATGATTATGAACAAATCATCGATGGAGAGAGGTTTAGCACATGGACAAATCTATAAGGTGCTGTTTGACAGTGATTTTTGCTTTGTCCTTTGTAAATTGATATGTTTTTTCTTTTTAGACCGAGCATGTCGATTTAAGTTTGCTGCAAAAAAAATCTGATGGAATTGTGAACCTCTTTTCAAGACCAACTGGGAAGAGAAATATACATAATTTTCTTGACGTGGACGGTCTTCCACACATTGGCCAGGTCTGATTAAATCCGCTCGAAATGCTATTAATCGTTTTCTCTGCAGACTATGCATAATGGAGATCCTTATTGCAGTGTTTTGAATACAATGACTGGTGATGCGAAGCTACATAAGCTTAAAGCTGCAGAAAATGTCGTCATAGATTCCGTCATTGCCATCGGGCATGGCAGAGACCCACTTCAAAAGGTCACAATCTCCTTATCTCGATGCATGCCAATAATTGGCTTTCTCTGCAGATCGCTGTGAAGTTCCGCCATGATCGAAACCCGGTTATTGGTGACAAGTTCAGCAGTCGCCATGGACAGAAAGGAATTCTGTCACAGTTGTGGCCAGATATCGACATGCCATTTTCGGCTGTCACCGGGATGCGTCCCGATATTATTATCAATCCCCACGCATTCCCGTCTCGTATGACGATCGGTATGCTTATGGAGTCTATGGCTGCCAAGGTACTAGCGAACTAGCGATGTGCTCCTTATGCTTCATGCCTATTTTAGGCCGGCGTTCTTCGAGGCGAGTACGTGGATTCGACTCCCTTTAGAAGCAGCTCAGCAGCTTTAGATGCAAAAGATGGTAAAACAGGAAGCGGCTACAAGGGTAAAGATAAGCATTATCCCGCGATTAGTGAGTTTGGGGAGCAGCTGGCACAGCACGGTTTCAATTACCATGGCACCGAGGTTATGTACAGCGGTTTGCTAGGAACGGAACTCACCTGTGAGATCTTCATCGGTGTTGTGTATTATCAGCGACTGCGACATATGGTTTCGGACAAGTTTCAGGTAACTCAACTCGGAGAACTGAAAATCGGATTAATGTGGTCTTTATCCCAGGTCCGCTCGCTCGGTGCTATCAATCCCGTCACTAGACAGCCAGTAGGTGGTCGCAAGCTCGGTGGAGGCATACGTTTTGGAGAGATGGAGCGTGACTCGCTACTTGCACACGGTGCAGCGTATTTACTACACGATCGATTGCACACATCCTCCGACTACCACGTTGGAGACGTGTGCACCACTTGCGGGAGTCTGCTGTCAACTCTGATGGTACCCTCAAAGCAGCCCGCAGTCGGTGCTCGGAACAAACCCAAGAAGGCTACCTGCAAAGTCTGCCAGTCGAATGCTGGAGTCGTCAAGGTTGCCATGCCATTCGTCTTCCGGTATCTCGCAGCAGAATTGGCAGCCATGAACGTGAAGCTTACCCTCAAAGTTGCTTCAGCATAAGGAATGGGTACGTCTAAATTCTTTTAAGCTTCCTTACAAACGAACTGATGTGAGTTATTGATATCAGACCACTGTACTTGGAGCAAAGGACCTAGCATGGTTTTTGGTCCTTGAAGGAGCGGACCCAGCCCTTTACTGAGCATCTCCAGCTCCACATACGCTCCCTGCCGTCATCCGGGCATCCTCAAGCCTTTATCCAGGCAAGCGCTCCTTCGCTGGCTTGGCTCTTTTTCTTTGCCTGTTTTCCGTCAATATATATGGCGTTGGAACAAAGAGCCTTCCTTTAGAAGACAAGACGAAGAAATGCTAAGAACCGTTTTTCCTTTTTCTTCGAAGCTTTCCGGAAAATATGCAGTGTCTCGAATGGAATTATCTGGAAGAGGTATGTATTTTTCTTTTCCGTTTTTTGTTAACAGTGATTTGCTCTTCCAAGTTACAGTGTCGACAATCGATAGGTTCACTGTTACCGGCAAATTCACGAAAAATCGAGGTTTGATACATTGGTACGTTTTAAAAAATGTCAAACTGATCAATGTTGCTATCTGTAACTCTACAGAGGTTTTACTAGGGTTTTCCTGAGTTTGGGTCTTCGGTGGGACGAGGTATGACAGTGCTTGAATGCTGCAGCGGAAGTTCAAGAGCTTCCGAGGCCCAGCTGATATCTTAAAAGCCATCGTACAGTCACTCCACCGGGTGAAACCAAGCGTTCCCGTTCTTCTTTCAGCGCTGAAAGCCTCGACGAGCTCGAGCGACATCGAAAACGGAAGGAGAGTTCACGCAGATGCAGTTAAATACGGGAAGGACTCCGACATTTTCGTGGCCAGTAGCCTCGTCAACATGTACGCAAAGTGTGGGAATGTGGCGGAGGCTCGAGAGATCTTCGACGCCATGGAGTCCCGGAATGCGGTGTCCTGGACTTCATTGATCTTGGGCTATGCCGACAACGGAGAATACGAGACCGGGTTGGAGCTGTTTCGACGCATGCAACACGAGAGCTCTCAGCAAGCGGATGCTCAGACTTTTGTGGCCGCTCTCAAGGCGTGCACGGGCTCCGCAGCGAAAAAAAAGCCTCTGGAAGTTGGCGGCAGGCGTGTCAAGCTGGGGACTCTCGAGCAAGGCATGGCGATTCACTCGCAGGCCTCGAGAAGTGGCTGCGAAGACGTGTTTGTTTCGAGCATCCTGGTGGACATGTATGCGAACTGCGGCAGCATGCTTGATGCTCGGCTCATCTTCGACAGGATGCCTTCTCACGACGTGGTGGTGTGGAACGCATTGCTTCTGGGATACGCAGAGAATGGAGAGCCACAGGTGACGCTGGAGTTATTCACTCGGTTGAGAGGAGGAGATCGAGGCTGCGGTCCAAACGCTCGAACTTTCGTCGCTGCGTTTCAAGCCTGCGGCAGTATAGCGGATCAAAGTGGCGACAAGATGGTGGCGCTGGAGGAGGGGATGGGTCTTCACTCCCAGGCGGCTCGGTTTCAGCACTGCGTGACGGATATATTCGTGAACAACACTCTCGTCGACCTGTACGCAAGGTGTGGGAGCTTGCTGGACTCCCGCAGAGTTTTCGATCGCATGCGCTGCCACAATGTGGTGTCCTGGAACGCGCTGATGCTGGGACACGCCGACAATGGTGAAGAGGAGCTGGCCTTGGATCTCTTCGAGCGTTTGCGCGAACAAAGCTTAGCACCGGACTCCCGGAGCTTCGTTGCCGCGTTGAGAGCTTGCAGTGGTCTTGCCGAGAAAGAAAGCTCGCGGCAAGTGGACACGAACTCGATCATCAAGGCCGAGGCCCTCGAGAGGGGAACGCGGGTGCATGGAGAAGCCAGAGATGCCGGGCTTGACACGGACATCTACGTGACGAACGCTCTCCTGGACGTCTACGCCAAGTGTGGAAGCTTGGGCGACGCTCGCAGAGTCTTCGACGCCATGCAGCAGCGTGATGCTGTCTCGTGGACAGTTCTGATGCTCGCCTACGCGGAGAACGGCGATGGTCATCTGGCTCTGGAGCTGCACGAGCAAATGCAGCGGCAGGGCTGCGTCCGGGACGCCCGGAGCTTCGTCGCTGCGCTGAAGGCCTGCGCCAGCATCGCAGAGAAGGAACAGGGACAGGGAGTTGGCAACAGGTTGGTGAAAGTGAAGTCCCTGGAGCTGGGAATGGCGCTCCACTCGCAGGCGGCGGGAGTAAGCAGCTGCAACTCGGACGTGTTCCTCGCGA
>NW_003314555.1:0-13200 GCF_000143415.4 Selaginella moellendorffii | reverse complement strand
GTTCGTGAAAGTTTTCCCTCGCGACTACAAAAGAGCTCTCAACGAGGAGAAGGCCAAGAAAAGAGCGGCAGAGGAGGAGGAAGCGCGACTGGCCGCTGTGGATGCTTTCCAGGAATTGAAGAAAATGGCTGAAGCAGCTACCAACGGAGGAGCGGCTGCAGTAGCCGAGGTAAAATTGAATATTCATGTCGCCTTCAACTCTGACGTGCTTGCCTTGTTTTCAGACTCCGGCCAAAGCGCGGCCAACAAAAATTCCGGACGCTGTTAAGCATCGGGGATTTATCTCGTATGAACGAGAAACACTTCCATATCGCCCGGCCCAGGAACGAATGCAAGACTGGAATGAGGTCCTTGCTACCGCCAGGAATGATGACCTCCTTAAAACCCAGTCTGCCCGGTGTATGGATTGCGGCACTCCATTCTGCAACCAGGTATGACTTCCCCTCCAGTTCATCTATGTTATTTAGTCATCTCTTTGTATCTGCAGGATAATAGTGGATGTCCCCTTGGAAACAAGATTCCGGAATGGAACGAACTTGTTCACCAAGGTCGTTGGCGGGAAGCCTTGGACAGGCTCCTGGAAACCAACAACTTTCCAGAGTTCACGGGACGTGTGTGCCCTGCTCCTTGCGAGGGTGCCTGTGTTTTGGGAATTATAGAGAACCCGGTCTCTATTAAGACGATGGAGTGTACCATTATCGACAAAGCCTTTGAGGAAGGTTGGATGGTTCCTCGTCCGCCAGCTTATCGAACCGGGTATGTAGGGACAAGTTTTACTCACGTCGTTTGTTTCTCACGTCGTTGTCTCTTTACAGGAAGAGAGTGGCGATTGTAGGTAGCGGTCCGGCAGGTCTAGCAGCCGCTGATCAGCTCAATAAGGCCGGCCACTCCGTGACAGTGTTTGAGCGAGCGGATAGAATTGGAGGCCTCATGATGTACGGTGTACCGAACATGAAGACCGATAAAGTGGAGGTCGTTCAACGGCGAGTGAACCTGATGGCTGCCGAAGGGATCGAGTTCATCGTTAATGCGAATGTCGGAGTTGACAAGTTATTCTCGGTGGAGAGGTTAATGTCCGACTATGATAGCTTACTACTTGCTTGTGGCGCTACTAAGCCCAGGTATGGAATTCTTCACTTGTTTCTAAATCTAACCATCTTTTTATTTGTTTTTCTTCAGGGACCTTAAAGTAGAAGGCCGAGAATATGAAGGCATACATTTTGCGATGGAGTTTCTTCACGCGAATACCAAGAGTTTGCTGGATTCGGGGCTCAAGGACAACAACTACATATCCGCCAAAGACAAGAAGGTGGTGGTGATAGGAGGAGGCGATACAGGCACAGATTGCATCGGCACTGCAGTCCGCCACGGCTGCAAGAGCGTTGTAAATCTGGAGCTACTTCCTCAGCCTCCTGCAACTCGTGCACCGGGGAATCCTTGGCCACAGGTAAGAGTTTCTTGTCCTTTCGTCTCTGTGTTGGAGTGTTCCTTACGGCTCGCGATTGTTGCAGTGGCCACGAGTTTTCCGCGTCGATTACGGGCATGCCGAGGCAAAGGAGAAGTTTGGTAGTGACCCCAGGTCGTACGAGGTGACTACAAAGAAGTTTATCACCGATGGTGATAACCGTGTCAGCGGCTTGGTGCTCAAACGGGTGCGGTGGTTTAAGGACGCGAGTGGGAGATTCCAGAGGGAGGAAATCGAAGGGTCGGAAGAGATAATAGAGGCAGATTTGGTGCTCTTGGCCATGGGATTCGTGGGACCAGAACAGGTGAAATGAGCTAAATTCTTCTTTTCTTTTCATTCCAGCTGACGATTTTACTTTCTAGGACGTAGCTGAGAAGCTCAAAGTGGCTACCAATGATGCAGCAACCACATTTAAAGCAGAGTATGGCAAATTTGCTACAAATGTCAAGGGTGTCTTTGCCGCTGGTGACTGTCGAAGAGGACAATCGCTGGTTGTGTGGGCGATTGCCGAAGGGAGGGAAGCGGCAGCACAGATTGACAAGTTTCTGATGGAAGACACTTCCAAGGTTGGCGAGGAGCTCAAGGCTGCTCGGAAGAAGATGGGGATGTTGATATAAAATGGACAGCCAAATTTTGCCTGTTGTAAATTTTGTTGGGTTGGTTTTTATCCTAATTAAATGAGTGGTTCTAATCAAAAATTATATTTAGCGTATTTTCAGATTAGCTCTAAACCGGATACTGGCATTTGACGGCGCCCTATCAACACAGACGATTCAAATGAAGAACAATAGCACCAGCAGCAACTTCGCTTTCCTCCAACTTATCAATCAAATCCCACAAGGAAAGACTTGCTTCTTTTGGTTTGGGAGAAATCAGGCAAAGACGGTGAGGATATAGGGAGAGTGGCGAAACCTGATCTACGATCTTTGATCGTTCACGCAGCCAGGCCAGCATTATCCCTTGGAACTTTCCATTTGATCGTTGCCAGCAGCTCTGGTGGATGATCATTTAGGATAAACAAAGCAACATAGAGATCCATACCTACTGGCATCCTGGTTAAGGAATGGAGATTCCTTTCGAGAGGAAACAAGTGGAACTTATGACTAAAGGTCTAGGATTGCAATGGACATAAAAGGAGGAATAGATGGAGAGAATGTAAATCCTAAGTGGTGGCAAAGATAACTATTACAATCCTATATCATTTTGTAGACCACCAAACATTCCTTCAAGAGAAAAGGAATACATATGCCTCCCAGAGACTGAAAGAAGAAAAAACAAGAAAGAGAAATGAAGATGCAAAACAATAACCTGGCGATAATAAGCCATGTTGCAGAATATCTAGTAGTGAAGTGGCCAATAAGAGTGAGTTTGTTTGTCCTAGACAAAGCAACTCAATCGTGGCAGTGCTATGTTGGATTTGACATAAAATGATAAGGTGCAAATTGTGTTGCACCTATAGTTTATATTTTCAAACTATAAGCACAGCTTCAGCATTCTCAATAGCTCTCAAGGTAAATAATCTGGGTCACAGACATTGAGAGGTAGCTTCCTAGAGATAGTGGTGAGCACCATAGCTCACACACCATAGCCAACTCAAATGGGGAGAAAATAGTCCAAAATTCTTTATTTTTTACATATATTCCTTTCGTAACGTCTCTGCACTATTAGGGTTTTTGGATAGGGTTTTTTGTATTGGGATGGAAGACGGCGGCGGTGTCAAGCGCCAGAGGGTTGTGGATGTCCGTCGTGAGGATGCGGAGAGGATCCATGGGCTGCTCATGGCTTTCTCCGCCCTGCTCACTGAAGCCGATCTTCAGGATCCGACCAAGGTTATGGAAGTCTACCATTTCTCGCACCGGACGACGTTTGATTACATGGGCAGGCCTCTCACCAAGGAGCTCATCGATTTCATAGAGGAGGAGCGCCCCGAGGTCAAACTCCCAGAATCGAAGATAGTCTCGCCTCCAGGAAAGCGCGGTCGCAAGCAGCTTCGTCCTTACGGTATTTACGGTTTCAGGTACATAACGGGCACCCCGGGCGCTGGCAAGAGTTGCAGCGTCGCAGCGTCTGTGCTCTACCTCTATGGCAAGTTCGCGCGCGACAGGATCGGCTCCTCGTCTCGGCCGCGTCGGATTATGCTGGTCGACGGAGCTCAAATGGCCTGGGCCCCGGAGAATACGCTCTGGGATGGGCTGTTTCAGGCTTTTGTGGACGACAACGCTGCCTTGCAGGAGCTCGAAGCGATAGAGGCGGGCCAAGTATCGATCTTCGACGTGGAAAACTTCTTGAAGAGGATGATAAATGTGGACCTGACCATTGTCGTTGATGACGGCAACATGGCGAGAGATAGTCCGGGGGTACAATCTCTCTGCCGCCTTCTCGAGTATTGTGTCGTCGTCTTTTGCGCTTCAATTTCAAGTGTATGGACGCAAGTCCTTCGTCATCCCAAGGCCCCGCAGTACAAGCTGGTTGTTGGAGGACTGAATGTAAGTTCTTAGGCGTCTTGTTCTTCACATTCTGAGATGTGTGCGCTTTGTAGGACAAAGAACTGGCATCCTATCTCAACCTCTTTCAGTTCCAGCGCGTCGATCTGTCTAAAACAGGTCGAGTTCCAAGGCTGCTGGATCAATTCGACACAGACATGGAAGTGTTCCACCAGTGCATCATATCATTTGAGGCAGATATACGTACGTTCATCCAGCGCCACCTGGGAGGGAACGTTCGAGAGCATCTCCAGAAAGAGTTGACGGGCACAGAAACAGTTCCAAGGCTTCCTCTGCTGCTAGAGCCCAAGTGCTTCTACGTGGGCAAAGATGGAACGCTCGAGGCTCTCACCCCTCATTTTCATTCCTATGCGCTTAGCACCTTAGCTGGACTCATGCGCGAGGATGACCTCGATGAGCAGCGGAAGCAGGTCACCTTCTGGGTACAAGCCGTTGCTAAGGACGACAACATGGCTCGCATCGGCTGGAATGCCGAAATGGCGGGAATCCTCAGCACAAAGTTTATGACTCAAGGCTTTTATTACGCACAAGGCAAAAGAGCACACATAACAGTGAAGCACGTCCTCAACTTCCATGGACCAATGTCCGGAAAGCTGCTCTCCGTTGAAGGAACAATGCATGTCCCATACGACTTTAACCACGCTGGCATTGACACCTACTTGGAAGACGAAAACTTTATCGTGGCTCTCCATTTTTCTGTCGCCAAGAACGCCATCACTCATCACAAGAAGACGGCAAAGAAGGCTGAGGAACTGTTTGTTGGCGACAAGCGGATCAAGGTGCTTGTGTGGGTGATTTACACGGACAGGTGGGTCTCATACCGAGCAACATCCAGAGTGCATCCTGGCCTCGAGTATTATGTTGTCGTGATGCCTTTCAGCTTCTTTAGTGTACAACTTTCGAGGATTGATGAGACGCTGGACGAGCTCAGGAAAAACACAGCCAGAACGGTATGCTGTCTTTTATTTTCTTGTTCCTTTTCCTCTTTAATGGAACTCTCGTCTGTCACAGGATTTGCAAAGCTGCTCCGACTGCTGGGAAGATAGAGGCGATGCTCCCTGGGTGCAGTGTGACGTTTGTGACCTGTGGTACCACCAGCCTTGTGTCCACTACAATCCAGCACTGGTGGTGGATCCAGAACAGGGGGCAGATCTAGTCGAAGAAGCAGGGGAAGAACGTAGAAACGAAGTCAACTGTGTCACTCAGGTACCGTTCATGTGCCCCGCTTGTGCGCAGTATTTCAAATCGTAAGATGCCTGTGTGCTTAGCTCAAACAATCGTCAGCAACCACCACAACTGTCAATTGCATCAGTTCTACAAGTATCAATAATTTTTGTCTAGGAACATCTTCAAGTTTGCAGATATTGTGCATTCCATTTATCTTTTAAAGCTATATGTAACTTAATAAAGGCTGTAAGGTGTGGTATGAATGCCACGAGTCCGATTCAAGATTTCGAGGAATTGTGTGCCTGATCGCTGCCGCCCGCATTTTACTCGCGCGAGGGCTTGATTCGAGGTTTCTTGGTGCGAGCGTAGAGATCGAGAGCAGCTATGCAGGCTTGCCTGGGATTGTCCTTGAACCAGGCAGCATGGATGCACCGCCGCGCTCGAGCAACGGAAGCTACCGCTTTGGGGTCAATCTGCTCCAGCCGCTTGAGCTCAGCTGTGCCGTCCTTGTCATGCGCGACCGGCGGACTGTGATGGGGAGTTCTGGGAAGAGTTCCATTATGCTTCCTGCCCTTTTATGGCTTCTTTGAAGTCAACATTGCACATGAACATTTGTTTTGGCTTCTAGAGAAAAGGCTCACTGTAAGAGGAAATGGCTTTTTATGCACAAAATAGTATGTGCCTAAGGTTTCAAGACGTGAAACAGTTGGTGACAAATGGAGACATCAAGAGATACAAGATAGGCATGTCGCATAGAGCTATTCTCAGGTAGTAGGAATCGATTATCACGAGACATTCTCGTTGATAGTCAAAGCAACCAGCATCCTTGCTAACCTTTGCTACACAACACCACTTAGAAGCACATCATCTTGATGTGAAAAAAACTTTTCTGAATGGACCTTTGGCAGAGGACTTCTGGATGAAGTAGCCGTCAGAATTTCAAATGATTGGGATGGACAAGAGTTAGTTTGCAAGCTAAGAAAAAGCTGTCTAGAGTCTCATCAAGGCAATGGTATCATTGCATCAATAAGTTTCTTCGAGGAGAAGGTTTCATCAGATTGAATTCTGATGGGAATTTGTATCAAAAGGAAAGAAATATAGGCTTTGTGATCATTGCTGTCTATGTTGATGATTGTTTACTTGTTGGCAACTTAAACTCGTAAACAGCACTAAGGAAAAGTTTAAGTTAAGATTCAAGATGACTGAACAAGTATACGTGATTGACAAGATGGTTCAATCAAACTGTCCCACTCCATGTACATTTCTAAGTTGCTTATCAGCAAATGCAACTCAGCCCCTACACCCATGGTTGCTGGCATGAAATTCTCCAAAGAGATGGATCAACAATTCAAAGATGCAAGCATGTACAGGTCACTTGTTGGAGGATTGCTTTAATTTGCTAACAGTACATGATCAAATATCTCATTTAAAGATTCAATTCTTCACCAAATGTAGCTCATTGGCAAGTGGCCAAGAGAGTTTTGTGATATCTTTGTAGCACAGCTGAGTTGGGAATCAATTTTCATCGCTCTCCAGATCACTACTCAAATGCAGATTGGGCAGGGGATATAGACATGAGACTTTCCAGAACAGGAATCTGCTATATGTTGGTGGGAGCACCAGTGTCATGGACTAGCAAAAAACAAGTCACTGTTGCACTTTTAAGTTCAAAGGTAGAATACATGGTGGCATCATCGGCAAAAAAATGCTAATTAACCTGAAACAAGCATAGTCACAACTGACTCTATTATTCTGCAACAACAAAAGCATCGCCATGTCAAAAACTCCAGTGTTTCACTCCAGGATGAAACACATGACATCCAACATCACTTTGTTCAGAAGAAAACAACAGATGGCAAAATCAACTTAATCTGCATACCAATGTACAGATATTTTCACAAAGGCACGTGGAGAATCCATGTTTTTCAAGCTTAGACATAAGTTGGGAGTCAAAGTTTGGGGAGGTAGTGTTGGAATAACATTTGAGGTTAGGTTTTGTCGGTGATACATATTGTTCTTGATGCATTGAGCTCTTGTTTCACTTTTATCATGCATCAAGAATTAGTTTCAATCTTGAAATTAGGTGCCGCTACACTGGCATAATTATCCATAAAAGGTTTAAGCAACGAAACATGGAAAACAGGATAAATCTTCTTCCACGTTTCAGGGAGCTTTAACTCATAACTTACATCATAGGATATGTACGATCAGCAAATGCATAGTAGCTAGTAACGGTTAGCATATTTCTTTTGCTGTTTCTGAGCATGCATCAACTTATCCCTCACAGTAGTCTCCATGTGAAACTTAGCCAACCAATTGGCTGGACTTCGAGGAACAAAAAGGAGCCATGCCAATCAAAGAATTCCATGAACTGTTAAGGGCACTGAAAATAAGATGCATTTGATGAGTTAATTCAAGTTACCAGGGCAGATATTCTCATGTAATTATCCACATAACTTCTTAACATATCCTCCAATGTACGATTTGTTCCTTTCGGTTTGCCCATCAGGGTGATAGATAAGAACTAAACTTCCATACATTTAAAAAAGGCTAGTCCAAAAGTGGCCAGTTAATCGTGGGTTGAACACATCTTTTATAAATAGCTGTGCCACTGGAAGGAAATGGACCAATACTGCATCATATAAAATCCATCAAAAGGATCCTCCTGGGATCTCAAAAGGAAGTAACAACCTAGCAGTATCTAGCTTCGTGCATTGACACTTCAAGAAATCTTGCACATAATGTTGCCAGAGTTCCTAAGACTTATGAGTGAGTGGTAGCAATGTATTTTTGGCCATGATGAGGAATGATGTGGATGAGTTGAATAAGGTGAAGAGGTTTGGATTATTTCATGGAAAAAGAGCATTGCTACTTACTTCATATTCATTGTTTCTTCAGTTGGAATGAAATGTGCAATCTTTGACAACTGATCCATAACCACCATTAAAGTGTCATAACTTTTCGACTTTGGCAAGCAAGTGATGAAGTCAAATGTCGCACTCTAAAATGGCCATGTCGGTATTAAAATGCACTATAATTTCCCAACTTGTTTTTCAGTTCTTCATTTACACTGCTGGCATATAAGGCAAGAAAGAACATAATCCACTATATCACCTTCCATACTAGATTAGAAAAATCCTTTTTTTAATGAAGCAAGAGTCTTTCATTTTCCACCATGTCCCACTATTGGAACATCATGATGTTCTTGTAAAAACATCTGTTGCAAATCCTTGGACGGAAGATACAATCTTTTTTGCTTATAGAAAATAAGCCCATCCCGAATTGAAAAGTGAAACTTTACATTAACACAATTAGCAACTTTTGCCACTTTGCTACCAGGGTTCTACTTTGATAACTCCATATAGTGCAAGATTGCCTTTGCTAATGGATCACTTTTATATAAAACTTGAATGTCCTCCAACCAATCCAAATTGATTGTTGACATTGCCTCAAATTGAGCCTGATGACTCAACACATCTAAAACAATATTGTCTCTATCAAGTTTATAGATGATTTCAACATCAAATCTAACAAGCTTATGCTGAAGCAAGTTTATTGGTAAGAGAAGCTTTAATTATGTAGCGAAGTAACTCAATGTGTCACTATCCATATAAACCTTGGTATGTCCACCTAAATAATGTATCTAGTGTTCCAATGCCGACACTATAACAAATATCTCTTTCTCATATGTTAGCCATCTTTATTGGGTTTTATCCAATTTCTTGAAATAAAATGCAACAAGACAATTGTGTCCTCTTAGCGTAACACCAACCGCATTGTCAAAATCTTGTTGCAACACGGCATCTATAACATAGTTAGATGTATCATAATGCATTTCAAAGAGTTTTTCAAGATCTAGGATCCTAAGAATAAGAACCATAGTGAAGATCTCTTTCAACCACACAAAAGCACGTTGATAAACTAGTGTCTAATAAAACATTATACTACTTTTTGTTAACTCAGTCGACAGAAGAGCAATACTTACAAAATTGCAAACAAATTTACAATAATATCCCACCAAACCGAGAAAGAAATGAATATTTGATATAGTGGTTAAGACTTCCTAGTACTTCACCACTTCCACCTTCTTTGGATCCACCTCAATTACACCACTATCGACTATATGCCCAAGAAAATTCATGTGCAATTGTCTAAAAACACATTTACTTTCCTTAGCATACAATTTGTGTTCACAGAACTTTTGAAATACTAGCTCCAAGTGTTTCAAATGATCCTCCAATGTTTCACTGAAGACTAGAATATCGTCAAAATATAGGACAACAAATATATCCAAATATTCTATCCATCATTGTATTGAATATTACTAAAGCATTACATAACCCAAATGGCATAACAAAGAACTTATATGATTTATATCAAGTCTTAAGGATGTTTTCTCCACATCTTAATTTACCACCCATATTTAATGATACCTAGATTGCAAATCAAGTCACATAAAATACTTTGGTCAAACAAATCATCAATGTAAGGTCAAAGATAATTATTTTTTACTGTAATCTTGTTAAGAGCTCAATAATTAATACACATCTTCATAGTGCCATCTTTTTTCATAACATAAAACACTAACACTCCATAAGGTGATTTGCATAGTTAGATATGACATTTGTCAAGAAGCTTTATAAATTGCTTCTTGAGTTCAGCTATCTTTTTGATGTTCAAACAATATAGAGCTTTCATAGATGGTTTAGAACTTAAAACAATCTCAATCCAACGATCAATCTCATAGCTATAATGGCAAATCCTTTAGAAAGATATCACACCAACAACTTCAATATTTTTTTTGGTACAAAATCAACCCCATCACCAATTCAAATTGAGTCACCATCACTCTCAACTTCCATCACTTGAATCCAAAAGGTTTGACATTCCTTCTTAGCTACTTTTTGAGCCTCCCAATCAGGAATTTAGCATCCCAATCCTTTGAAGCGCACTTTTACAATTGGAAGGATATATCAGGATGTTTTTCTAACCTCAATATGATGCAACTTTGTCTAGCACCATAAATCCTTTTGATATATTTGTTGAAGAAATCCATACTAAATACCATCTAAAAATCTGGTATCTTCAACACTACCAAATCTAATTTTTCTTTCCACTTAGATATTTTTATTAGAACATCACTCACAAATCTTCTAGCTACTTATCCACCTTCTGCAAATCAAAAGTGTATGGGCAACATTTACTTAACATTAAATCATAACAACTTAACTAAATCTTTAGATATCATGTTATATATAACTCCCGTGTCAATCATCACTTGGATTTGGTATTTACAAACAAAGCCTACTAGATATATCAACATATAAGTGCTTGCATTGATTGTGAGAAAAACTTGAGGAAATTAACGAAAATAACTCACCTCCTCTTCCTTATAGTTTGCATTGACCAACTAGTCAACCCCTTCAGCTTCACCACCACTATTTTCCCTCATGACAATAACACAAGACTTTGTCTTATGCTTGTTAGTGTTGTGAATGTGATTTCGGGTATTGAAAGTTATCTATCGGCCAGTCCTTATGGACACTCTTTCCTTACTTCCACAGTGGTAGGAAGTTCGGTATTGCTAGACCCTTTATTAATCCCTTTTATTCAAGTGTTAGTAAATTGGACTTTGCATCTATACTTGGCCGGACGAGCATAAGGAAGGAATTCTTAAGTATTTATTTAGCCAAGCATACTTGGCCTAGCTTGTTAGTTCTCTTTTACTCTGTCTTGCACTGGCTTGACAAGAACCCTCACATATTAAAACTAGTCCCTCAATATTGCTAGATGATACCTTACCATGTTTGCCAAACACCCTCGCTATCATACCCTTTGTGTTAGTCTCATTTTAGCCTCAAATGCTATTAATGGAAAGTGTTAAGATTTGCTCATTTGGCATATCTACGGAATGTAGAGATTGACCTGAACACAATGGTGTTCGTCTCATGTCCAAATTCACAATCTAGGGACATTCCATATTTAATAAGTTTTGAGCTTGTCCTAAAGACTAACTCCTAATACTAAGGGAGGGTTGGGGTGAAAGCCCAAAGTGTGTGTTCCTCAAGGGCGAGGGAGGGCTGTAGGGGTTCCAAATGTATAGTAGGGATAGTGGGTAAGTTGGGCATAGCCGACCAACCTAAGGCATAGCCTAACTCTCACTTGCGTGCCTATCCTTGTTCTGCATTCAGTTTGGGTCTAAGCCCAAGTTCCACATCATGCTAGTTGGTGGAGTACCTATGTCTTTGCGTTAAGCCATCAGTATACTAAAATAGCACCAGACTCCATTTGGCTTTGTTTTGCATACTGGTCAGTTGCTCTAGGACTGTTCCAAGTCGCTCCAGGCTTCTATCCCTTCACTCCCTGGGCTGTTTGCTTGGGAATTGCTCCATGCTCTAGTGCCATTGCTCCTTGGCTCCACGCTTGGGAGTTTGGCACTGTTCCTTCATTTAGTGGCCCAAGGCCCTGAAACTCAGGTTCCACACCACGTTCCATTGGACACGTGGCATATGACATATGGCATTTGTCACATGGCACATGGAGGGTTTAGGTTCTGCTTCATGGTTATCCTATGGTAAACCACCATAGGATAAAGGGTAAAAACCACATATGCTACAATTAGGACATTCCAAGGATTTATATTTTGTCTCTCCACAATGGAAGCAATAACCCACACTACCTATTCCACTAGGAGTAGATTTCACAAAGTTGCTGCTACTTATACCCACTAGGAGGAGGGACAAAGGGCTTAGGACTAGAAGAAGTTGCTAGTGGTTGCCAACCACCACCTTTGTTAACCATTATTTGTGAGCTTTTAGGGTAGAACATTCCTTCCACTCTCGATTTCCAATCACCTTGTTTATTCTCAAAGTTCTTATTTTTGTCCAAGGTACCAGCATACAGCTGTTGATACTATTTCATGAGCAAATGACTAAAGGAAACTTGTTGTGCTGCCTCTTTACACTCCAGATATGTCTTCGGCTTAAACTTCAAAATCTCATTGCGAGAAAGTAAACTCAAACCTTCCAAAAAATAACTTCGAGCATCTTCACCACTCATATTTGCAATTATAATACATTTTTTAGCAAACCTGCTTTAACTGCCACAGCTCAACATGAAGTTTCAGACCAAGATCTTCTAATAAGTATTCTTTATGGATACCACATCTTAGTCCAACTTCTAATTTACCCTTTTTTAGTGCACATATGGCACCACCAAGTTTTGGCATGATTGGTGAAAAAGGATTGCACGCTCGTAACTTTCATATGATCATCTTCGTCTACCACTATAAAATAGTTTTCCACATGGTTGATAGTCCTGCATGCCTCTTTGGCAGATTTAAACACTTATCATAAGCATATGGATCTGAAACAGAACCAATATATAAGGCATGATAGCGAGGGTGTTTGGCAGACACAGTAAGTTACTATATAGCAATATTGAGGGACTAATCTTATCATAGGGGTGTAAGCGATTAATTTTTTCATTCTACTTTAGTCACTTAACCACCTCTCCGGCCACTAGGAAGAGTCTCACTCACAACCTCCATAAGTCCAATTCAGGACTTGGGGCTTGCTAACACCGAAAATGACATCCATGCCACTCAACCTTTGCACTTGGTCCAAGTGCTCCACGTGTCCGATCCCATGACCGACACCCCAAGGTACCACTGACATATCAGCCTGTTACGCTAGGCCATGCCCATTCACCTTGGTCACATCGGTGGTCCAACACCACCTACATTGCAATCCCATCTCTCAAAGACTGGGCCATCCGTCCATGAGTGGTCATCCTAGATCCACTCCTTAGCATCCTTAGGATGCCCACAAATATGGGGAATAGCCTTCCCCAATATCTTTGTTCCAGTCCCTACCAAGTCCCTTTCTATCCATGGCTATGTTCGCCACCATTGCCATTGGATCAAGGCTCACAGACCCGACCACTAAGTCCCACTATCCTTTGGGACTTCCTCACTGTGTGACTATGTCCTTGGTCACCACACTAGAGGGCTACTCCTCTTCCTTTCCATAGTCTGGGACTTTGGGATAACATTTCGGAACACCG
>NW_003314554.1:11152-13500 GCF_000143415.4 Selaginella moellendorffii | reverse complement strand
GATTGGGATATCATTTAATACCCTCGCTATATTTATACCATGCATGATTGGATATTCCAAAGCATCTTGTATTTCCAAAAATGGCAGATGTTCAGCTAAATAAAGAAATTCTATCTGTTTCTATTTTTCTCTCAAATCAATATTATAGCGTGTGGGCTCATGCAATTTTGAACCAAAGAAACCCAAAAAACGTTGGACCCAAAATATTTTGAAAAAACCCAAAAAACCCTAAACATTTTAAACCCAAAAATCCAGGCGTCCTGTGGCGTTATTCCTTGAATGGCGTGTGGGCGCATGCCATTTTCAGGGCCAAATGTTGAATGGAGAAAAATTCCCTTTCAGTGCAAATGCTGCAAGAGGCAGATGCCAAGCACAAAGGACTGTAACTACCTCACATGACACAGATAAACTTTTCTCTATTTGGCAAAGATAAACTTTATAGCGTGTGGGCTCATGCAATTTTGAACCCAAAAAATGCACCAAAAAATTCTCGGCGTCATTTGGCATTATCTCTTGAATGGCGTGGGGCCGCATGCCATTTTCAGGGGCACATAGGAGTATATTCCTAGGATATTCTGACACGCGCGAGATTTTTTTGAGTTTTCTGGAGATCCAACCGTTAGATCGCAACTAGATTTTACAGAATGGTATACAATGTCTTTCTTGATGACCCTGCAAAGAAGCATCTCGATCGGACACCACATGAGACCACACGAGCCTTACAATGTTTCAGGGGCATTTGCCATAGATCCGACCGTTATTTTGCTCCAAGATTTTACAGTTTGGTGTGCATTGACCTTTCCATCGAAACTGCAAAGGGACATCACAATCAGATGCGGGATCACAAGAAACTAACTTCACTAACTCTGGTTTCACCAAGATCTACGTAAGGAGTTATGAAATGAAAGGACCCTCTCTATTGAAATGTGTTTATGGTCCTAGGGGCATTGTGACATATCAAAGGATTTTGCATCAAGTTCTGTATTTGCATGTTTATCAAGCTACTGAATTGCTAAACCCTAAACCCTAAACCTTAAACCCTAAACATGTGGCAAATGCTGCGTGAAGAAAGATGCCCTTTCTGGGCAAATGCTGTAAGAGGCAGATGCCGAGCAGATGTATCTCAGGCTAGCGAAGGGGACGAACGAAAGCTAGCTATAAACATGACGGGATGCAAATAGATTACTAGGCTGGTCCTACGAAAATCAAAAACCATAATTGAAAACATTGAAAATGCAAAAAGAAAGGTTTATAATATTTTTGAATTTTAGGCAACCAAAGGAATGTAAGTAGGGCATGTGTTTGTAAGTTTAAAAATGCCTCAACCACTTAAATTCCCAAGTAAATAAAGCTGTTTCTATTTTTGGTACAGGTAAACTTTATAGCGTGTGGGCTCATGCAATTTTGAACCCAAAAATGCACCAAAAAATGCTCGACTAGCATTATTCTTTGAATGGCGTGTGGCCTTATGTCGAGCATTATTCTTTGAATGGCGTGTGGCCTTATATTGCCATAAATGGACGTACACACACAGCGTAATTATTCCTTTACACGGCGAATAATCTTGGCGCGGATCGCTGACATGGTACAGCTGGATCGAGGCAAGGACATGATGTGACAAAGTTCAACCTCCGACAGCAAAGTCTAGAAGCTACTCAGTTTGAAATTTGTCAGAGGAATCATAAGATCTGGTTTGTCAGAGGATTTGATGTGACGTTCAAGCGTGTGTTATTTTTGAATTCTCGAACTCATTCCTAGGTCTATCATTTTTGTGCGCCGTGTTCTTGGTTCCGCTGAGCGCAGTGAGCGCTGCTTGTGTAAGCGGCGTTGTGGGCTGTGGTTTATGCGTCTACGAGCGGTTGCGGCATTGCGAGCGCCATTGCGAGTGGCAGTTTATGCGAGTGGCAGTTTGTGCGAGCGGCGCTACGAGCAGTTGCGGTGTTGCGAGCGGCGCTACGAGTAGTTGCGGTGTTGCGAGCGGCACTGTCTTTGGTGTGGCTACCGCTTCCTCTTGATATTCGGCACTTGTGCTTCCTGGTATGTTCACCATGGAATGGCTTAGGACCACATTTAGAAATGGCATGAGGCCACATGCCATCTTGGGCCCTTGCAATTTCATGGCTAGCGTATTGTCATGTATGTTTTTACTTGCCTGCAGCTGTGTGTATATCAAGATGGCATGAGGCCTCATGCCAATTTTGTGAATGCGAAATTTCACGTGGGTATCAATAGCATGTTTGAATAATGGCATGTGGCCTCATGCTATTGAGGTTGTTTGGTATGTTATGATTTAGGCCATTCTCCAATCATTTTTTGTATGGTCTTAACTTCTTTTCTGCACTTTCAGA